>NC_056749.1:658658516-658788154 GCF_019279795.1 Protopterus annectens | reverse complement strand
TATGTTGGTTAATGTTATATATTTTACAGCATTAGGTTTGTTTTATAACAATATGTGTAAATATAGATTGAATTTCTTTATTCATTTGTGGAAACACAAACACGTGTTCATGAGAACAAAAGTGTATGGTAGACACAAGTCTAGATCTGTATATACACACACAGAGGCATATTTGTTTATATTGTTATGTTCCACGTTCATCAAAATGCACTACTTTGGTCAAAATACCTAAATAGAGTAATTTTATATATATATATATATATAAAAAACATTTTTCATAGATATATGTTATTAATTATAGGTGATCTTGAAGTGTGGGATAGAGAGTTCTGAGGTGAATTAATTTATTACCTAAAAGTTTTTTAAAAACATTTTTTATTAATTATTAGTATAATTACATTTCACGAATTGATGCGCAACTAATAGTTAGATTCAGTACATATATGTACATACATATTAATGTACACATTTATTGAATTTGTCATTACAGATTTTGATTACTAATTTATAGAGAAAAATGTTTGGTAAAACATATTTTACATCATTTCCTGTTGCTTTGTATAAAACGGGAGTGGGGGAGATCTCCCGTTTTTTCTGAAGAAGTTCACGGAAAAATAAAAAGTGAAAGAAAGCGCTAATTTTCATCTGGCTGTGTGGATTCCTTTTGGTTTTGCTGGCTGCTGTGATTTTTCGTTTTTTTATCAGTTTCTTCGGTTCAGTCCGATATCTTTTGTGGTTTTTGATATATATATATATATATATATATATATATATATATATATATATATATATATATATATATTTATACGTACACACCACCCCCCAAAAAAATCTGTAGCCTGACCAGTTTTAAATATCAAGTAACAAAACGTTTGTGTTAATTAAAATGAAAGCTCTTACCGCTTCAACTTTAAAACCCAGCAATATTATTACATTGTTCCAACCCTCTTATCCGTCCAAACCTACCTCCCGTTTTACTGCTGACCTGAGCCACAAATCTCTTCTTTGTTTCTTTTATTCCCCTCTCATATTTGGCAGTTTCTCCCACAGTTTCAGTGCAAGTCTTTTTTTCTGGAACCATTCTTTGGTGCATTTTCTTCTTCTATTTTCTCCATAATCTCACTCCAGGATACTGGAGCTCCACTCTCTGGATCACTCTGGTTTATCCCCTCCTCCAGATAAACATCCTGAACACTCCCAACTGGAGGGTTGAAATCATGCATTTTTCCACTTTTTCTGTCTATTCATACAAATTTTTCTGGTAATTTTGCTCCCAATCCATTTTCACCTCTGCATTCACCTCTTTCCTCCTCAACCTCCTTTCCATTTGAAAATGATGATTTCTTTGCTCCCATATCATTTGAGAGCATTTCTGCTAATGATTCTTCCATTTGAACTGCATTTTAACCAACTTTCATTTTGGTTTCAGCAAAAGCTGAATCGGTTATGTTTTCTCCCTGTTCTTCTGGGCCGCCTCTATGCTAGGAATGGGAACAAGAAGTCCGTTTTGACACAGACACACACACACTACCAAGAGTAGGGGAAGTTCCTCCATGACCTGGCCACTTCCGGTTTCACCAGAAGAGTGGCAACTAGCCTAGTGCGCTAAACAGTCAACAACAAATGAATGACATTCAGATTAACTGTAGGAAACTGTATAAAAAGTTAATGTTAAAACCTGGAGGATGTTATGTGATTGAACGTAATTTTGTTAAACACAAAAAAAGCAAGTGGTCACATAAGTTATTATCAATGATAGTTTAATTTGCTTCTTTCTCCACTGTTGTGTGATCTTGGAGTTGGTATATCCAAGTGTGGGTGTTGTCTGCCCACGTGAGGGAATGCAGAGAGGCTTGCCATCTAAAGAAAAAAAATGTATCGTTTGTTGAAGGTGGCTTTGATGAACTTTTCTGTTTTTCAAAATTACCTTTGATGAATTGATATAAGTCTTAAAACTGTATGTCTTCTTGACCAAAAAATTGTATGTTATAGGTTAAAAGGGTGATATAAATACTAGACTAACTGCCCTTGTAGGCCATTTTAAGCTTAGTCTATTTCTTTTTTCATGCTCAAATTAATCTACCCCATTTGTTGGAGATTGGCCTTACCCATCCCATGGTCGATATAATTATATATTTGCACCTAATGAGAATAACTGGGATCTTACTATGGAAAATTTCAGGGGGACCCATGCTTCGGATAAAACACTTTAGAAACTGCTTCTGTCTGTTAGTAGTACAGGTGGCAGTCCCTAAGGTAAATTTTTTGTTTCACCTCCATAGATCCAAGTTGCACTTGAATGTGGATGGAGTCAGCCTTGTTTAATGTGGATGCTGGAGTCTGTTCCAGAGCAGCAGTATCCTCTGCAAAATATACTTGTCACTGCAAACAATCTGTAACAATATGTAATATAAAAATGTAAAATACGCATAATCTAAACAATATAAGATATTGCTGCTTTAATTTGAAAAACATGAAAGTAAATGACAAAAAAAAGTTGTGCTAATGATTCCATGGAAATGGAAAAGGTAAAAACATTCAGATTCACGAAATTTTTTTTTTTTTGGTTTCTCTCACTTCTTGTTGATAGCTTACATTCTCTTTTGTTTCTAAAGAATGTATTTATATATAAAGGGCGGGTTCCCATCAGCATCTCGAACATTGACAATATCGAATCCGATATTGCCACCTCGAGAATGCCGAAAGTACAGAGTGTCGAATGGGTAAACGGAAATCTCCATAAGGGAAGATTTCTGTTTACTTTAATGTAGTGCGGTGTCGGAGTTGGCATATTTAAGTAGCAGTGTTTTTTTGGTTTTTCTTGGTGGTTATTTTTTATTGGCATTCGAAAATGTAATAGTTCGATCATTTCATTTCGATATTTAGTGATTCGAACTATTACATTTTCAAAATGCTGATATAGACCCTAAAGGGCAATGCCAAGCTTATTAAGGGTGGCTGACTTTGGGATGGATATATTGTAGCATAGGATGGCTTCCAATTTGCCATGGAGAAAAAAGCTTGTGTGTTTGGCTGTGAGAAGTTGAGAAATGAAGGAATGTACTTCATGTACTGGGATGCTATAAACCTTCATTATTCTGTTCGCAATTTAAAGATTTTAATAAAATGACATTGCCTGCACCTGGTGCTGTCTTGTAATTTCTGCTTGACTGTGACAACTATTGTTTTCTCATATGTTCCTAAGTATTAAACTTAAATCTGTATAGTGGCTATTGTATTTTATGTTAGTACTGTATTTTAATTGTACCGATTTATCGGGTCATTTCTAAAAACGAACCCCTAAGGCACAGTCCAGTAATCTTAAAATGAAAAATATGTATGCAGGATGATTTTTGGCTCACCGTTGAAATGTGAGGAATCACTAAGCCAAATCCTGAAAAACACGCATGCAGCAGAATGCAGGAACAGTGAATATACCGTACTGCTGTTCTTATTTAAACATATTTGCTAGGGAGAAAGCCCCCCATAAACCTCAATGTGGGGAGAGTCCCCCCACACTCCATAGTAATTGCAAGATCACCCTACCTCAGAGAAAGGGAATATTTTGAGAAAAGGCTGTCTCAGACTTTCATGTAAGTCTGCTTTTTTAATCATTCTGTCTCACTTTCCAGTATTTATTATTGTGAGTTCAAACATTTATAAATGATTAACTGCTATTTATTTATTATGTTGCTGAGAGAAAAACAGACTTGGCTGTAGATATTTTGGGGGGAAATGGCATGTGCTGTGTCTGTACCTTCTTTGTACTGTCCCAGAGGGGAGAGAGAGGGAGAGAGTTGATGATGTTTTTGCTTGTTGCTGGAAATTCCAGAACTAATCGTTATGCACTTTTGTTTTCTTCCGTTAAGTAGGCATATTGCGTATTATCGCAACCAGATTTATAAAGTGCGATAATTTGTTTATTTTCGGCACAAACACGTTGCCTAACCTAAAAAGGGGTCTGTAAAGATGTCTTCAGCAGTTTGTCACAGTGGGAATGAGGCAGGCAGAGCAGAAATGTTGTAAGTTTGTACTTCTGGTTGATGCGGCTCATTTCTTCTGCAACTCCGCAGTGGTCCACATCCTTACAATTCCTGCATTCTTCATTACCCTGTTAGCTATGGGGAATTGACTCAGGAAATGCACAGTGAGGTTTTCGGGTGCAGTAGTCAGCAAAAGCGAAGGTGCCTGTAAGGAGCAGAGAATAACGGCTCATTGCTTGCTCGGGGCGTGATGGCTTTCTCCATAGTGGCAGACTGTTTTAAAAAGGTTGCATTCTTGCTTATGGGTTAATTAGCACATGCTTGTATGTATACTAACACTTTGAAATAAATGAGTCTGATTGCTTTTTAAGGACAGAACAGCTGTTTTCAAGTCCTTTGTCATACACAGATAGTAAATACAATTGCAGAGAAAAGAGGCAGGGACTGTTGTCAATAAAACTCCACCAACAGAACCACACTTTTAATCTGTACTTCCGAGTCAACTGCATTAACATGCCTTCTGAGAGTCTGAACTGTAAATAGGGGTATGTAACACAAATCATATACTTACAAAAGGACCTTTCTAAAGAAGGGGGTCAGTTTATGTTAACGAGCCATGGTCCTGACTCCTTGTCTGGATGGAAATGTGGTGACTTTGCATGACTTGTCACATTAACGACTACAGACAGACAAGCAGCAGTCAGGTGTGTAGATTGGCCGGGGACATTACCAGGCAGGAGGAATTCTGTTCTTGTTCCGCTTCCTGTGTGCAAAATTTTCTGACACTATAATACTTAAACATTTTACACACCCCTTGATAAGTGAACATACATGCTCTTTCTTGACAAACTGCTGGCGACATCTTTACAGACCCCATTTTATGTTAGGCAACGTGTTTGTGCCAAAAATAGACAAATTATCGCACTTTATAAATCTGGTTGCGATAATACTCAAGTACCGGCATATTCTGTAGGAAAACTTAAAGCATCAGTCTGATCCATATGAAATTAAAACTGGAAACCAGATACTAAATTTTGTTTCCCCTAGGCTCTTGTTAGTTGCATATGTCTGATGAATTCTGCTCACAGAAATATTAACAGTAACGTAGCTGCCTTTACTCTTACTTATTTTGTAACTAGTAATGAGGTTGTAGTAACAAAGATTATTATGTTTTCACCTTCTGTTCCACTCTGTGCACTGTTCATTCTCTGTAGTTTATGCTGATACCTAACATGTTGCATGCGCGTGGGGATGCAGTGAGAAGTAGCGGAACATCTGCCTGGAGACTGAAGCTGGCTCATATATATGGCTAAGTAGTCTTTTTTAGACTAGTCCATATACTGCTTGTACAGATGGGAAATGGATAGCAGAAGAACCTAGCACTACCTCATCGGAGGCATGTATTTTGTAACTCGTATATAGAAGTGTTCATGTTAACAGTGTTAATTTGTTTTACCAGTGTGCATTTGTATTCAGTCATCATGTCTTGCTGAATGACTTTAATCATGTGCCTGTTGCTTGGAAAGGTATGCTCACTGTTTGCACTTTCAGAGGTCACTAAACACTTCTGAGTTCAAGATGATGAAAACCAGAATATTGGTTTACTAAAAATACACACTTGAATAAACTCATAAGTATGACAATTAAACTTGAGTTCTCTTGATGGCGTTTGTTACTTAGGGTGATAAATTCACAATAAAGACTTGGAAGGAATTTACTACACAAGTCTGCTATGTAATAAACTATGAAATATAAATTGTCTACAAAGGAAAAACAAAACCATTTTTGTGTGGTTAATACATGGGATACTGCTGTAACTTCACTTGGGACCATAGGGTATTGTGAAGTGGCTGGCAGCTTCTTTCATGTTGATCCAGTGCATTCTGGGAACTGTACATTTACTTAGAAAGATTCTTGTGGCCATGAAAGAAAAGACTCGTGTTATTTTGGAAGATCACTGTGCTATTTACAGAATGCTCTGTATTTCTTAAGAATGTAACTAATTTAGAGCCCATATGGAAATGAGATGACATCTGTTTTTGCTAAGAAGAGAGTGGTTGGATACTCTTGAGCTTTTAGGCTGTACCATGGGAGGGGTCATGTGTGCCGTACTTGTCACTAGACCAAAAATGATTAGCACATTGATTTAATAAATACACAGGCATTCATAGCAACATGCCTGGCCTTCTGTAGACGGGAACAGCTGACCTCTCATTTCTTCACTTTTGCAAATTCTATGGAAAGCATACTATTGCAGGTGCTACAGTTGTATCCTGTGGAACAGAACTCAGATTTTCATAGTAGATGGGGATTACTTGGCCCATTGGGTCTCCCTGTTTTCTACTTACCGGTTAAGCTGAGACCCAGTGGTGTGAACCTTGGCTGTAGATGTTTTTCACTGTTGGTGACACCCCAACACCATGTGCAAAAATGGTGGAAAAAGGGGTTGTGCGTGGATTAATTGATGGATGGTTAAGCTGGAGACCTTACTTAATGAGCAGTTTTATTTTCCTGCCTTTGCCATGTAGCAGTCACTTTGAGTCTGCACCATTTATTTATTCTTAAATTCTGCTGTGGTTTTTGCCCCATAGTGTTTGGAAAACCTGTTTTATCCATCTACCACTATTTCTATGAAAATATTTAATTGCATCCTGGTTAAGCTATCTAATTTGTCTTTTCATACTTCGTCCACTTACTGTCATGTGTCCTCCCTCCCCAGTGTTAACCAAGTTGTGCATTCTTTAGAAGTAATTAAGTGTTACTAATCATTTGCTTTTTCAAGACAGCTCAGATGGCTTAGTGGTAAAAATTGCTGTGACAACTTAGTAAGCTTCTCTAATCTTTTTTTCTATACAGCTTCTGGTTGAGGCCAGACCTGATATGTGCAACTTTTGTGTAAGCTGCCTGTTTGGTACATCTCTGTTGCAGAGAGGAGTTCAGCAGTGCACACAGTAGTCTATATTAGGATCTTACTGTCAGTAAACAGGGGTGGCACTTCCATATTTTTGTACCATCAGTGTCTCTTGGGATGTACAAGGCAATTTGACCCAAGGCCATATACGCCTAACTAGAAAACTTCTTTAGGTTCTACCACCTCTTCCAAGCAGGACAAGGCCAGTTAATCCAGGAGTAAAATTAAGGGAACCCATTCAGTTGGCAAGCAATGTTTGACTGTACTTGCTTAACTTTAGATCATCTAATGTGAGTGCTTTGTGTGCTCCTCCACTGCTGTTGTTACTGTGCCCCTCCCCCCATTCATATACCATTTTCTGTTTTTTTGCTTTAGATCTGCCTACCCTGGCAATCAAGTTTCTCTTCCCCTCTGATATAACTGGGTTTTGATAAGGGAAATGATTAAGCTTAGTTATTTATGTATTTGTTTAATTGGCACAGAGCACTGATCCACAAGGACCTTTTCCAGATAGTCAACGAAGGAGCAGATTCTGGTTAAGTCACCTGTTCACCATCCCATAGTAGGCAAATAAAGCCTGGGGGGCTTGAATCCCGGACAAAAGGAAATGGCTCATTGATAGCTCACAGCCTTAATCTTCTACACTGTCTGTTTGTGATATGATAGCTCACAGCCTTAATCTTCTACACTGTCTGTTTGTGATAATTTGTCATACAGGTAGATAATTTAAAGTCAACAGGATTGTTGGCAGACAAATATAATGAACTGTGTGTAGTTGCTTTTATTGTGATCTCTAGATTGTGGTCAAAATGGATACTGAGTAAGGTCGAAGGCTACACTGAGCTGGGTGCGTAGTTATAGGAGATTTAAGGCTGGCCCCTAAATGTGTGTATGCTGAAGTCTGTCACTCGTGTGTGTGTGTGTGTGTGTGGGGGGGGGGGGTATGTATGTGTGGGTGTGTCTGTGTGTGTGTGTGTGTAGGGGTCTTGGCTGTTTATTTGATAGTTTTGTAAGTGAGCTAGCCTTTGGACCCCCTTCATTCACAATCCATACCACTAACATGACTTGTTGATGCTACAGCAGTGCACAAGAATAAAGCAGGTTCAAAACGGCATATTGTTACCAAGTTCTTGTCTATACCTGTAGCGTTCTTATGTACATTTACTCATAGAAAAGTCATACATTCATACACTTATAATTAAGACATCAATGCCTAGTTATTAACTGCATTATAAGTCAGACCACAGGCAATTGAATGACTTTCTAAGACTTTGATCTGCTGAATCCCACTGTTTCTAGCTATACTGAAAGTATTTCTACTGGACTGATTAAAAATATCTTGTCAATTTGTCATGTTCTAGAGCATCTTTGCAACAGACTTACTTGAAGCCAGGCGCCGGTTATCTTTTTCTTTTTTTTCCCCTTTATTGCAGTGTAACGTTGCTTAGTTATTCATTGACTCTTGTATGTCTGTGGGATGTTTGTGGGCATGTCATACAATACTGCCTTTTTTTATTTTGTATACATTCCTCTGGGTAACTGCATTGGAATCTTAGGATTTCTCGTATTCCTTTTCCTGTTGTGGTGCAGGTGATGGCTTGGATGAGCTAAGTTTGTAGTTGTTACCAGCGGTAAATAAATAAGAAGTATACTTAAAATGTTACAAACTTAGGCGTGATTGATTTTAAGAGGGAATAATCATATTGTCCCTAAAAAAAAAAAAAAACACAAATTTAAAACTTTCATTTACAATTCACAATTTTGTCAAACTTGAGTCTGTTCTTTGCTTAAGAAAAATAAATAGCAGCCTCATTGTAACCACATTCTAGAGTTCATATGATGGGGGTGCCCAAGCTGGTTGTGCTCTGTGCAACTCCCCCAACTACAGTCTGTTTCCAGCAGCTCTCCTGGCTACCGCTATGAGCCCACTGACTCCTTGGTAAGTTTACCTTGATGGTGACTCTGTCATAGTTCTTGGGGGCAGACAGTCCGGTAGGGGTGTACATGGAACTGGGAGTCCTCATTCTTACCAAGGCTGGTCAAAGACTGTAGCCACATGAGTGATTAGTGCAGTGACTTCAAGATATTTTACCACCCCATGTCATCTTCATGGGTGTCCTGTGAAGCACCAGAGGTCACACATGCACTGGGCTTCTCCAAACCATCCCCCCAGGATAGGAGAGTTGGCCGTCAGGTGGTAAGGGAGCTGTAGATGTTGAAACATATGGTGTTGCTTATAACAGTTGAATTAGACACTGGAGACTCCAGTGTCAAGTTTGTACTTGTGTCATACTTCTCAACTGTCCAGATTTTTACCTCATCTTTTTAGTCTGTTCCTCATAAAATGTGTGGTTTTTCTGGCAAATCATTGAGGATTGAAGTCCCTAACTAATACTAAATAATGACTGACATTTGAATTTCAGACTTCATAGCCTTCATAAAATACATAATAATGTAAAGCCTATTATTCTAGCAACTTTCTAAAATTTATAGCAGTATTATTTAAAATATATTCTGTTTTTGGGCCTTTGTCCCACCATTATTTCTGGCTTTGCCCAGATTTCTTGCATGGAGAGGTATGTACTTATTTACAAAGCATTCAACAAGAAAAAAAAAATTGTGCGTGTTCACCACTTGTGGTAGAAGTGAAATCTTTGCAAGGCAATGTGAAGGGAACCAAATGTTACAGTACACAGTGTAAGTTCCTTCATCTTTCCTTACAGAAGTTTCACTTCTATCACACGTGGTGGCCGTGCACATTCTTTTTTTGTTTGTTTGTTTTGCTGTCATTTTCTGTTTGTGTTGCAGTTCTTACTGTTTAATTCCTTAGTGTTACACCTAGCCCCAATCAAACCATAACACACATCGGTATTGAACAAAGGGCTTTTCGAGATCATGTTAGTACTCATTGTTTTGTCATACAGCCTGTAACCTAAAAACAATCTGGCGCTTCAGCATTGCAAATCAGGTACCACTTTTGAAAATGTGCATTTTGATACAATGTTGTTGGCAGTACCAGTGTTAAGTCAGTTGTTGTTTGGTACCAACACTTGATGTATGTGTAATGCTCTTTGCATTGCATTTTCTGTATTCACTTGCTGTGTCGTATTCAGATATCATTGGGTTCAAGCTTGGTATATGAGGTCTATTCAAAATGTCCCAAAACTGAATTGTAGTACCACTGTTACTTTGGTGGAACACTTAGAATGTGGTTTACCTGCATGCTGTTATTAATGGAGTTTGAACATGAAAACTGATAATATTCTTTTTGTCTTTATTTATGTAGCTGTTACTGTTATACTAGATAGTTGTAGTTAAAGGGTTGAGTGTTTCAGTGAGTGAGCTATTTTTTTTAAAAAGGTATATGTTGTTCTTGACCAATTTATTTAAATATGTCTGGAAACTTGTCCTGCATGTGGTATAACCCAAACACTCTAGCAACGTACAAATGATGGAAGACATCACCATTAAGAATAGTCTATAATTAAATATCCACTGGTATATTCAAAGAAATATCAAAATGTTTTTTGCAAAACTAGATTATTTTATTGTTTGTTTTTTGTGAATTTATATAAGTAGTAGAAATGTCTGTATAGAATTTGTAATCATTTCAAATGCATTTTGGTTTTAAGCAAGTTCCATAGGATACAGTATATTTGAAGCTAGTGCAAGTTCACAGTGAAACCAGGCACATTGTGTGTGTGTGTGTGTGTGTGTGTGTGTGTGTGTGTGTGTGTGTGTGTGTGTGTGTGTGTAGTGTGTGTGCCGGTGGAGTCTGAGTTGGAAGTTGCACTACCTTTCTATAAAGTGAACTCGCATGACATGCCTGGAGCTGTGGGCAGAGTCAGAGCTCCATTTCTGTTTCAATTTTTTCGTTTCACTCAGAACTTGTAAGCATGCCTTAAGAAGTTTCATTTCAAAAATGCAATATCCATAAGAAGTTTAGAATTCAGTTACATGCAGTCACAGATAAATTCATTCTTGTGTTAATATTCTATCATAAGATGTACAGTGTATCTATACAGCCATATTAAACGTGTTTCCCAGAGGCTATTATGAAATAGCTGGCAGACATAAATTAATAGTACTCGCTGAAATGTCAATGTCAAAAGCTAGAACTAAGCATCAGTATAGTCTACTCACTTGCAATGACCAAAAGATGAAATGGCAATGCAATACAGTGGGGCTTATGTGTATAGAGGTATTCAAAGTCAATAGAAAAAGTAGATAAAACTGACCAATGCAGGTTCTGTAAAAACAGAACTGGAAACAGCTGTACATCTCATTGCTGGTTGCAGTATACTTATGGCTCTGGGTAATGTGGCAGGCTTTTGCACCCGGGATTGTGCAGACTTTGCAATATACAGGTGGATGATGTCCATTGGGAACATGAAGCACGAGGCATTATTGATGATAATGAAAACTGGATAACATGCTATTAAATAATATCAGTAGTTAAAAAAATAGGTGCAAAAAAAAAGATATAGTGGACTATAAAAAAGGCAAAAATAGCATTGGTCATTGAAATTTCTGTACTCTGCAATCATAGTGATTTGCATACTAAAAGATGATTTGCAAGCTGACACAAGAGCACTGTGGAATAAATCTATCCAGACAGTCCCGACAATAGTAGGAGCAACGGGACTAATACAGAATTTACTACAGCCCTTAAAATGTTCTACCAGTGCAATGTAAGCATATATGAGCTGCAGGAGGTTGCAGTTCTGGGTATGTTTCAGATGCTGAGAAGAGCACTCTAACATCAAAGACTGAAGAATTACTAATTTTGTGAACTATAATTGCACCCTAACTTAGGAATAGAATCCATTCTCATCATAATATGAGAAACACAAAACATTTAGAGAATTTAAAAGCAGGTCCATGAAGTTCGTCACTGACAGGGTAACCTGAAGTGTCTTCCTTCTGTACATATTCACAGGCAACTATGCCTCCAACAGGTCTGTCCTTTCTGTCAAATACCTTCTGGTATGTATAACTCCTAAAATCCTTTCCCAAATGTTATGAAGACTACTGGACATTAGGCTGCCTGTTTGTAGCTTCCCATCATTAACTCTGGCCAGCTTGTCTTCTTCTCCATTAGTAGCCTTAAAGGGAGAAACCACCACTGTGCTACAATGTACAGGAAGCACAAACTGCTAATGTTGTTCACCTTAAAATTGAGACTTGCGCTATACCCTTGGTGGTGGGGTAGCAGCATGTGCATAATGCATAAGATTCACATGTGTGCCCTACATGTGAGATGTGCTGCTACCTTATTAGTGTCATAGAAGTACATGAAGTTAAGGCATTCCTGAGATAGCTATAAGAGCACACAGGCAGCTTATGCTGAATGCCTATATGCCTTGTATAGAAGGAACGTTGTTGCTGTGTTGCCTAAAGATCTACTTGTTATCAGGGTCCTGCGACTTCTTAAGGCATGTGCCCTTAGTGTGGGAAATAATGCAGCAGGCCTGTCACCCAGAGTGATGTCTGTTTTCAGGGCTTGCACATTTGATATACTTTGGGACTTGGAGAGCGCATGTCATATTGGGTCTATATTCATTCCGCGAAAGATGTAGTCATTGAATATGTGTTCAGCAAAAACCAGCCACCAAAATTCACTTCAGAGAACCATGGAATTTTTCCCAAGGTTCGCTAACACTTGGGTCACCAACCACCCAGAACACACAACAGACTATATCAAATCCACACAGTGGGCAGCTTCACCCCCACACCCCCTCAACTTTATACCAACTCTGAGAGTGCACTACAGTGGGGAAAAGGGCAAAGTTGAGGTGGTGGCTAAGTGTTTGCGAACTGTGGAAAACATTTTACTGTTCACTGAAGTGAATTTTAGCCGCTGTTGTTCACAGAAGATGTTTTTGATGAATACGTCTTTCACTAAACTAATTTAGAGCTGTCATATCACCTTGGTTAATGTACTTTTGCAGTGTACATAAGTTGCTTAGGCTGCAAGTCCTAGGTACAAGCTATTGTCTTACCTTATTCCCTAGGTGCTCTATGCTGTAGGACAAACAGGCTGCTTATGCTATGCTCATAGAGATGAGGTGCATTGGTGTCTTTCTCATCCATGTACTGTACATGTACAAGGCAGCAAGGTTGCTTATGTGTGCACCAGATTGGAGGAATTGCACTGCCCAATCTCTCAGGCTACTGCAATGGTGCACAGGCTGCATATGATATTTACTCTAGATCCCAGGAGTCATGCTGCCCAATCTTTCAGGGTTTTGTAAGGACACATAGGCTGATTGTGATCTGTACCTTGGATCCAAGTTGTCACACTGCTGTATCTTCCAGGGTTTTGTAAGGCACACAGGCTGCTGCATGTCTTGGATCTGAGGAGTCACACTGCCTTCTCTCCCATGGTGCTCTACATGTCTAGAGCAAATGGGCTCTCATGCTGTGCACTCTTTCCCCTCCACTCCCTAGTACAAATTATATTTTATCCCAGAAAAAGACCTGCAGGCAGCAGTGCTTTGTTCCATTAGCTTACACTGGTCGCAGACCCTCCTGTCCTCCTCTAGCAGACAACTGCATGCTCTCAGTAGTATGTTACCAAACAGAGTGCCACACCGAGTTATTGCTCTCGTGTGTCTCTCTGCAGTTGACTGACAGCTCTGCAGTTCTGTTTGTGAGTTGTTTGGCCAGTCCATTGGTTTTGACAGCCAATCACTGACAGTTCTAGTAGATAGGGTGCAGACACTGTTTCTAAATGTTGCTGTCCATGTGTTTAATAAAATATTAAAGTACATAATGTAGACATGCTGTTAGTGACTTCATATTTAGAACAGTATTACAATGGAATGGCACTTAAGATCCTAAACTTACCCGTGTTGTGGACTGTTGCTTTTTTCTCCCTGTAAACTACTATGTCTTGCCTATTAAATGAGTGGCATAGTGTTATGGGCTTCTTTCTCTCATCTTTGTGGTCTCAAGTCTGATTTTTGGCCTTCTGCTGCTTTCTGGGTGGTGGCTGTCCCTGTATCTGTCTACTTCCGGGTAGTATTCAAATTTTCCTCCCATCCTACAAAGATATAATCTCCACAAATCCTTATCCTGCCCAGCAACCAGCACCACTCTTAATGATTACCTCCCTAATCGTCCTCTTCGCCCACCTGAGAAATACCTCCTTGAAATCCATAAATTGAAAAATGTGTTGGTCACTGCCTACATTCCTAC
Organism: Protopterus annectens; assembly: GCF_019279795.1. NCBI lineage: Eukaryota > Metazoa > Chordata > Ceratodontiformes > Protopteridae > Protopterus > Protopterus annectens. The sequence continues at coordinate 658,774,060 of NC_056749.1, read as the reverse complement.
TCAGTAGCCAAGGTCTGGAACAGTATTCCTACAGATATTAGAGCAAAGCCATGTCGTCACATATTCAAACAATCTGAAAAGAGATTTCTCCTTAACTCCTGGCTCTGTTCATGTCTTACACCAGGGTGACACTACCCATTACTACTTCCTTCTCTTCCCCTTGGTTGCCTTTTTCACATTTCCTTTCCTTCCTTCTCTTATTAGCCAAAGCATCAGCTACTTCTCCAATAGTTCCCTTCTTTAACTCCATTTCCTAATCTCCCCAAACTGTAAAATCTCTTTGCTTTTTCATAGTCTTTTGCCCATATTTAACATGCTTAACATCTTTTACCATTGGTTAGCACTATCGGTTTTATTTTACTAGGTGTTCAGTATCTTTTGTTGTTCAGTACTCACTGTATGTTTTTCTGATCTGACTTTATTTATCCTGTATGTTGACTCTGTTATTTGCTATTACACTTCATTATGTAGTCTATTGTTTGAACTAGGTATGTTGTAGCTTTTCCTGCCAGGCCTCCGCTGAAAACAGGATTCATGCACAGTCGGACTTACTCGGTAAACAAATGCCAAATAAGTAATAAAAATATACTGATTCAATTTATTGCCTTTTTGTGGTCATCTCTGACTTTATTACTGACCTTTTTGCTAGGCCTCATGTTGCACTCCTTACCAGTAAAGGAGTTATCTTGGGTCCCGCACGTTGCATCTTTGTAACAAAATTAAACTTCCTTTAGCAGTATGCTGACAACATTGTTACCAGATTGTTTGGAAGGTGGGTGTTTTAATCAAAGTGCTGTTTTAGTTGCTGTGACATTTTTTAATTGTAGGCCCTCATAAATCTACTTGGCAGTTTCAGTATTATCTGCTTATAATGTAATCTGTTAGCATTCCATATAAGCATCTGACACTTATTCATGCTACAGTTGAGCTGGTGTGTGAAGCCATGCCAAATGTCTCATTTACTTACAAAAAAAGTAAATAAATTAGGCAGATGTAATAATGGTATGTGAGCGAGCAAGAAACTTCAACAAGCAGTACTGTTTGAACAAACAGCACTGTTACGTAGAAGCTGTTAATAATTGAGCAGAGGTTGGTTGACCTTGTTTGCCCTTTTAACTTTGTTTATGCTGCTTGATTTGTCTAAAGATCCGTGTGTGTTTGTCTCCCCCCCCCCTTCTTTCATCATAACATTCAGATGTACTTATCCTATGTTATTGTGAATGTTCTGTTTCCTTGCCATAAATACCTCTGTTGGTAAACTTTCAGTAAGTTCAGTAAATCCGTGTTTTATTACTTAAAGCATTTTGTGTAACTCCTGGATTTACTCTCTCCCTTTCTGTTTGTGTCCTTGAAACATTTTCTTGTAAGAAATGTTTCTATTTCTGGAATAGTAGTCTGCTTTCATTCCGTCTTCCAAAGAATGTGTGTGCGTGCATGTGTGTGCGTATGTGTGCGTCTTTTTATTACCTCCTTTATCTGATTGCAACAAGTATCTTCTGTCTTTGATTTATTGAAATAATTTCTTCAACTATCTTGAAGACCACCTCCTATTCTTTTTATGACTTTGCACCTGTTTCCTCAGTCCTGTGTCCATAAGTGTAGATAGTCTGCAGAAATGCATATACTGTTTCATTGCTATAAAGTGGGGGGTACATTGCTTCCCAGCTTTGTCATTAGTCTCTGTGGATGTCTAGTTTACTGATTGCCCCCCCCCCGAATGCTTTTAATATATTTAGTTGCCTTTATACTACTTACACATATTTTTCACTATTGTCATGTCACTTTCAATTATTCTGATTTGGACTCCCATTTGTTAGCATTTTGTAATCTTTTAGTCAGTAAAAATCATTTGTTGTACCAATGCAAAAATTCAAGTTTTTTTCATGTGCTCTTTAAGTCTTTCCTCCCACTTCCTGAATTGTACATAGGCTGGAATTCAACCCCCCCCCCCAAAATGATAAAGTGCTTTAAGGGAATTGGGGTCAAAATTTATGTAGACTTCTACTAGTCTTACAGTGACCTTGGGGAAATATAATAAAATGGTTAGCTATACATAGGAATAGCAGAAATTTAATGGATAAAATTCCGCTGGCATTATACAGCCATTCAGGAGTTTTATTTATTATAGATTGTCTGTTTTCATTCAAGGTAAAATTTTAAGTTTTTCTGAAGAGACTAAATATGAGTAATGCAGTATTTCCATTAGGGTTTGGAAATGTCCTGTTTTACAATGTGGGAATATTTGAGTGGGCAGGACTCGCATCCTTGAAGTCTGCTGTCATGTTGCCATTGTACAAGAGTAAGGGATCCACGGACATATCATAGGACTGTAGACATTTGGGTCCACTACTGCTTCATACTGACAGGGGTCCACTACTGCTTCATACTGACAGGGGTGTGAAGATGATGATTTTGGCTCGTCTGTAAAAGCAGATACAAAAAATATTATGCTGATTTGTCATGTAGAAGTATGTTTATAGAAGGGAATGTCAACCATTGCTAACAATTTACAGCTGTGAGATGGTGGGTCACTGGTTGTTGTCAAGAGCCTGTTAGTGTAGTGTTTTGAGGCTTTATTTGGGCATTTGGCAAAATGGATCATGGTCAGTTGCATTTTAACTTTCTAGTTAAGTTTCGAAAAGTGCAGAATAAATATTAGTGCTACTGTCATTGGAGACAACTGATAAAGGGAGTACCACCGGTATAAATGTTAGGTCTGTGTTGCAGTTTGGATCTTGGTGATATAGTCCTTCCATCTGGGACTCCAAGTATGCCAATAATGTTAAACTAGGTTTGTGTGTTCAAAGTGAGGATGATCATAGCTTGATATAAAATGCTTTGCAATCCACAGTAATGGGCATGTCTGGTTTACCATCCATCGACCAATTATGGTAGCTAGGATTCTTTCTTTTTGGGGTATAGGAGAGCTGTAGAATACTTGATTTTTGGATGGTAAGCGTTTCATCACAAGCTACATTTTTATTATATTGATCTCAAAAGAGCAAGACAGACTGTTAATCAGAGAGCCGGGCACACCAACTTAGAGGACAGGGCATGCTGCGTCTTTGGACAACAGTCACTAAGGACTGGAGCATTTCAAGCCATTCGTAGACTCTGACTTGAGTTTTATGTTGCATAGAGATGGCTGGCTTCATGCAACATTGCTACCTGCCTGGTCACTGATTGTCAGTGTCCTGATTGACTTAAGTCAAAGTGTTTACATTACACAACATTTATTCTGATGGATCTTTAATTTCTTGTGTATTCTTCATGCCCTAAGCTACTCCGTAGTTTGCTATTCTTTGAAGAGTAAATGATTTTTGAAGCAATTTTATCAAGTCTTCACTGTTAAACAGTGACATAAGTACACAGATACTAATAGAAAAGAAAAAATATAACATATTTTCACGGACTACACTTTAACAATTGCCAGTCTCTCATATTGTTTGTTTGTGTCTTTTGGCTTTTCCTGGTTAGGGGTCGCCACAGCGGAACTCCGGTCCGTTAATGATTGGCAGCAAATTTTTACGTACTGGCTTGCCAGGCCTAACGCACAACCTTCAACGAATGAACGCCCATTCACGCATGTCGCTAGACAGAAGATGCTCTAACTGAGAATTGAACGGGCAACGTCTAACTGTGAGGCGACAACTCTACCGCAACACCACCACCGCAGTATAATTGCTAAATTCCTTCTTTCACTTAAAAACTTCACTTGCTCCTCCTGAATGTTATTCTGCATGTATTCTTCCCACAAATTCCAAGCATTTCTATTTACCTTTTCTAAAGATCCCAGCTTGAGTTCTATTATTTCCTTTACAATATCCAGCACTTCCATTACAGTTGGTTTAGATTAGATTTTTATTTTTCAACTCCCTTTTTGGCAACCAATAGCATTAAACTAAGTGAGGCCTTATAATGTCTGGGCAATTCGGATCCTGTATCTCAGCTCAGACTTTGACAAAGAAATGCATAGTTGCCAGTATCATGTTCACTTAGTCTGCAGCGAGAAGATTATATTTATTTATGGGCTGTTTTTATTTATTTTTTTTATTTTATTTGGTAAGCCCACCAGGCACAAGTGCACCCTTATTTTACGGTGACCTGGGAAAAACGTGTAGATAAGTATGAGTCACATGGTAGGAAGATGGAGACTGAAGAACTCAAGCCTGCAAGTACAAAAGATCTTTAGGAGGTTATAGCGTTAATCCTCTGTGCTAAACTGACTTGTTTTTTTCACTGCTTTGCCACACTTGCCTCAGTGCTCTGGATTCGAATCCGTATCGATTCATGGCAGGCCGCATTGACTTACTGCCTGATCTGTAGAATGACTTTGTATGCTCCCACAGCAGGGGATTTGCAGGGGTTTGTGGTAGGCCAGGCTGGCACATTCCTTCATATACTTTCTCCCCCTTGAAAGGATGTGTAGAGATACATGATGAGCCAGGCTTAATTGCTGACGGATTTGTAGTAGACCTTTGTGCCATCAACACTACATGGGATCTGCAGTGATCCTTAACAGGCCAGGCCGACACACTTCATCTCCTCTTCTTCCAGCTGGTTTGCTAATACAGTTCTGCATATGCCTCCTCCAGCTGTGCATGGACCTCACAACTTGTTGCTAGTAAGGTCCATAGCAAGCTTCCAGTCTTTCTGTATGTTTTTTTTTTTTCTGAAAAAGCTAGTCCCCAGCTCTTCGACATGGAAGTCAATACACCAGTTATTCATTCATTCTTCCCTGGCTCATTCCTTTACCATGTGGGCTAATATGTGAACCCAGGTGTGTGAATGCTATAAGTTAACACCCTTCCACATAGGTTCATAGTCCTGAAGGATTCCACTAGTGACTCGTCTGTTTGTGGAGATGTCTTCACGATCTTAATTTCCTTGGTCCTATCTGACAGCCACGTGTAACATAGGGATTCATACCTAATTCCTTGAGTTTGTTTGTAATGCCCAAAATGGACATTTTATCAAATGCTTTAGATGGGTCAAGGTAGGCAGTATGCACCATTTTAACCTCATCCATTGCCTTGATGACTTTTTCAAAGATGTCCACCAAGTTGAGTAGACATGGCCTGCCTTTGATGATGGCAAACTGGGTTTGATCCAGTTCAAGAAGGTTTCCTTTGTCATAATTAATCATATCCATGATAATTCTTTCCAAGGTTTCCATATGAGATAAGTCAGACTTATGGGTCTTACGTGCCTGTTGATGGACTGATGTTGTGCAGGGAAATGACCTTTGCAATCTTCCATTCATGTGGCACAAAGTCTGTCTGGTGGCTGTGGTTAAATAGTGACCACAGAGGTCCAGGCAGGTCATGCTTCAGGCTATTTAGGAGGCATCCTGGGGTATTATGAGGGCCCTTTAATTTGCTCTTAGAGATTGCATTTAGGACTTGCGGTAGCTGGGGGAGTATGTTTGATGGGTATTAATTGGGATGTGGCCAGGGGGATTAATTGGAGGTGGGTTTGTCTGCCAGCAGATTTACTATATCTTCCAGCTCCATGGATGTGGCACCATTAATGATCAGTTCTGTGCACTGTTGTGTACGCCTTTGAGGTTTCAGACATAATTAAAGAAAGCCTAATGGTTGTCTTTGGCCTGGTAGGCTATCATTACTTTAAACTGGCTTTGGTAGACTTAATTTGCCCTTTTAGTTGTTTGGTTAGTCTGATGAAGGAGGATTTATCCTGCTTGGTGTTGCATTCCTTAATTTTACCTGTAAGTTTTTTTTTTCTTCTATCATACAATCTGTTTGGATTCCCACAAGGTGAATTTTTTTTTGTTTGTTTTGAGCTTGTTTCTGGTAGGCAAAATTGTGTCTGTGCATCTATTGAAGTGACTGAATGAACCAATAAATTTGGGCATACTATCTGCCCTAACGAACCAGGAGCAACCGGCTGGTGGGAATTTAAATAACATAGAGAAGTTAAGACTTTAGACTACAAATTATTAAAACTTAAAAAGTTGCAATTGGAGATATATTATTTCAATGAATGCACACGTGGGGAACTAGTACCTAAAGGGCTACGTTACCATCAGTACACCACGTGGTTGGTGGCTGGATCCACCTTTCATAAAGAGTTGATCGAACTGTTCAACAAGCAAGGGCTAGAATTCCTAAGATTAATGTGCAAACACGAACAAGTAACTGTGGACATCCTAACATGAGAGGTAACTGAGCTTGATACCTCTGTTAAAATGATTTAGACTTTAACCATTATCGCTTTGAGTATGATAGGGTGTTCAACAGTTTAAACTAATACATTGACAAAATGAGAACAATTAAGAATAAAAAGCTACTAAGGGACCGTGGTGACTACAATAAATGGATAGCTTACCCCAAACCACCCCTCTTGCAAGTTTGGAACCCTACTGGATGAGATGGGATACACTCACTGAATTTGGGAAACACCAACATCGTCGGAGCTAGTAACTTCAGTGTGAACTACTCAGATGTTCAGCAAGGAGGAACAGGGCCAAGCAGGCCAAACCAATCTTACCATGATGGTGAGCTGAACAGAGACATGACCAGATTTCACACCCAGGCACAAATAAATCAACAAACAAATGCATATAACCTACAGAGTGGAAATTTTTTACAACCTCAGGCCAATGACCAGTACATGGAGGTACCAGAACCAACAAGGGAGTAGCTCCAACCCATGGAAGAGGAACAAATGGAGGATATAACTTGCCTCCAAACTTGGGTACTGTTCAACACTGAGAAAAATCTTTCTGTGATAATGAATGAAGGGAAAGTCTTTAAAATCTAATAACTGTTCCTCATACGCAGTTAGCCCACAACTTGTTGAACTATTAGCAAAGGGCTTTACGTTCGTCCCTTCATGTAAATTTGATTTATTTAGTACTGTGTTAGACCTTAAAATATTTACAAGAAAACTGAATTTAGTAACACTGTTGGGGGCTAATGAGTATAATAATGATGGATTTAAAACAATCTGTACATACAACCCCCATTACACTCACTTATTTCTACTTTTGAGCATGTGTGTGAGTTAGACCTGAGGAATTTAGATAAACACCACCAGTACAGTAAGAAATTAAATGTAATAATTTTAACATCAGCAAGACTGAGAGGGAAGCTCTGTTTGAGTTGCAGAATGCACATGTGAGGGTTGTGAAACCTGACAAAGGGGGGAGAGTTGGTGTTGATGGAAATAACTGATTACAACAGGATGGAACAACTGATTTTGACTGAAACATGCACTAAAATTTCACTCAATGAATTTAATATGGTGTACAGATGTATTAATTCATACATTAATGATCTATTCATAGAAGCTAAAATCAATGTAACATTGTATAACTATTTTTGTATGCCAGCATCAAGGACCCCTACTTTGTTTGGTATCCCCAAAGTTCATAAAAACGTGGCCAATCCACCCATGAGACCTCTGGTAGATGCCAGGAATTCTGATTCTATTTTAAAAAGGTACATTAGTCAGGAACCCCAAATTTGTAAGGACACGTGGACCTTCCTGAAAAGAATTAATGATATAACCTTTGAAGAGATCTACAACTTCCTCACAGTAGATGTGAAGGACTTCTATACTTCAATTCCCCATTTGGAAGGAATAGAGTGGGTTTCAAGAATGATGAGACTAAGGGGTGCACTTCTTAATGAACTACATCTAGTTGAGGAGCTACTAACTACATTATATTTGAGGATGAATACTTTTTACAGAAAGTAGGGGTTGGCCATGAGTTCACCTTGCAGGGCCAGTTTTGCAAACTTATTAATGGCCCACCGGGGATTAGAGTACATCAGTAAGAATAGTCAAATTTATAACCAAGTTTTTTTTGCACGAGATGTTTGGATGATATTTCCTTGATAATCAAAGGTGATAGAATTATAGCTGAAGAGTTGGTTAATTATTTTAACAGCACTACCAGCTTTCTCCACTTTATATATAACTTAAATACTGAAAAATGGCCTACTTGGACACAGAACTGGAAAAAGACAGAACCCTAAAAACATACATAGCAAAGATTTACAGGAAAACAACGTATTCAAATGCCTTCCTACATTTTTTCAGTTCACACCCTTTCCATCAGAAGAAGTCAGTCATCAAGGGCCAACTAGTGAGGGCTGCAAAGATGGTCGCTTTAGAGAGAGATTTTTTTTTATTGGAATGTGAAGTTTTAAGGAAAATGTTCCATAAGAGGCTGAGCTTAGACATACAAGATGAGGTGAAGACCAAGAGAAACAGGGGTGTGTACCAACTACTCCTTAATAGTGAACTACCTGAAACAACACTAGAGCCCACTTTAGAGAAAGTTGAGGAACTCTGAGAGGAGTTTTAAGAACTGAAAGGTATTTCTCCTAATAACTAGTCCAGATACAGATTTGCTGTATCCAGGACTGCTTGTAAGCTTCTGAGCCCCCCCCCCCCCGCCAAGGCATTTTGTGTTGGAGGGAAGCCTTCTACCTTATCAGTGGGAGTGGTAAGCACTAGGTAGCCTATCTACCACAAGATCCAGGTACAGATTCTTAGTTTTGGCACTTGAATTTGCTTATTTGTGCTCAGCAATTGTTCAGAACTTTGTTGTTAGCACTAAATAAGCTACAAATTACTACAGCACTCAACCTTCCTCTTTACCTAGAGGAAAACAGTTTTTGTACTTACTTTCCTCACTTGCTTAGAGAAAAAACGCTCTTGTACTCACTTTCCTCACTTGTCTAGAAGAAAGTAGTTTTTTATTCAGGCATGTTCAAGGGCTGGCTCCCAGTGTTATCTCCTGTCTATCTGATAAATCTGGGCATCTTGGGGCAATGTAGCAATTGCCTCATGTACACAGACAAACCCTCTCCTCCTACCACCCAACACCACAACCTGTGAGAGATGCACTTATCTAGCCAAACTGGAGGTAAATCTCTCTCCAACCAAGACTGAACTTGACAGTCAAGAGGAGAAGGTCAACACTTGCACCACACTACTCATCATAGTCCCACTAAACCTACACCACCAAACTCCACACACAGAAACACAAAAACATTCTCAGAGGCTCTCAATAATAATCTGCTCAAGCAACAAAAACCTCCAAAGCAGAAAAGCAAGCAAACTCCACCCCCCAACACAACCCAAATGATACATAGCCCACAGACTTAGTGTGCCAATAAACCACAGCCTATAAGGCAAAACAACGTACCCAACACACTAGTCATAGGTGACTCTATAGTCAGACACACTGATGTCCCACTCACCAGGCTAAACAAGGAGAAGGTTACTGTCAGCTGCCTGGGGGGGGGGGGGATCCACCACATAACCCACGCACTCAGGTCACTCCACAACAAGTACAAGTATGACTCTTGTCATTGTCCATGCTGGTATTAACGACCTGAGATGTACCTCCCTGGACTACATGAAAAGAGACCTGGAAGAGATCTCCAATCTTGTAGCCCAGGCAGGTATGACCCTAGCCCTGAGTAGCATCCTGCCATCACTCAGAATGATACCGCAGTACAAGGACAAAATGATTGACTTCAACAATTGGCTAAGCTTCTGGTGTCATTCTAAGGGGATCCAGTATCTGTCTGCCTGGGACAACATGGTCGACAGACCACGGTACTTTGCCAGAGATGGCCTGCACCTGTCACCCCTGGGATTCCAGATACTGGCTAAGGGTCTTTGCCGCCCCTATAGTGCCTTTTTAGTCAAGGTTCAAATGACAAATTCAGCACCATAACAGGAACAGGCAAGAAAAACTGAGGGTAATGCTACTCAATGCTAGAAGTCTAAATCTCAAAATGCACTCACTCGAGGCACTCCTTAAAATGGAGAACATTGATATCTGCGCAGTGACTGAGACCTGGTTCAAGGCTCTAGAGAACACTCCTGAATTACTAGGCTATAACTCATACCACACTTTTTGGCCATCTAACCTGGACCAGAACACCAAAGGCAGAGGAGGAGTGTCCATATTCATTAAGGATATCCACACCTTCAGGCTAGTTGCACAGTATAATGCATCTGAGGTTATACAAATGCAATTAACTCTGGGCAAAACTGCAATCCAAATTGTAGCTTACTACAAATCCCCCACCATGCCCCAGGATTCCCACTCCTCATTTCTTGATATACTGGAAAATATCAGGGTTCTGCCAAACACCCTAATAATGGCCAATTTCAACTACCCCACCATTAACTGGGAAAACTACTCGTGTGCCAACTCCTTCGCTCAATGCTTTTTGGAATTCATAAATTCCAACGCCCTAGATCAACTTATCCACACCCCCACCAGGGTCAACAATATCCTAGACCTAATCATTACCAACATGAGTGACTGGTGTTCCACACCTGAAATCAACTCCTCGTTGGTCATATCCGACCATAATCTAATCACCCTAGATATCCGCATCCCGCCTTCACCCACCATTAAGGAAACATTCTCCAAAGACAACTTCATGCTTCTTAAGGCAGATGTGGCAAACTTCATGACACCCATGCAGATGGACAATACAGTTACGACTGCTGAATCCTATACAAATGCACTCTATAAGCATTTACACAAGTGCATGTATTGTGCTATACCAAACAGAACCAAGACACTATCCTCCAAAAAAAAAGGAAGCCAATCTGGCGGTCCCATGCCATAAACAAACTCTACAACAGAAGGAAGAAACTGTTGCAAAAGGGAGTAAAATCCCATGAGTGGAGGAGCTCCCTGGTCAGCCTCAGTAAGCAGCTGAGATCCCTTATAAGATCCTCCAAAGCTAGCTATGAAAACAAAATTGCCACTGATTCTGAGGGCAACCACAAAGCATCCTATAGTTATGTCAAAAATCTCAGTGGCAACACCCAGGTCTGCTCTGAGTTACAGCACAACTGCATGAAAATTACAGAAGCAACTGATATTTCCAACATCCTGGCAGATAGGTTCAGTGCTAACTTTACCCCCCCTCTCACCCCCTAAAGGGCCCATATCTATACAGGAAGAATGCAGACTCCCTGTAATCACATCTATGCAGGTAAAAGCTGCACTCTCTAAAACCAAAAATGCAGCATCCATGGGACCGGACAACATCCCAAGATGCGTTTTACATGAACTTCAGAATGAATTGGCTCCCCACCTAAGCACCATGTTCAATCATAGTCTCACATCAGGCTTTGTGCCCACTGAATGTAGCACAACAACAGTTATCCCACTCTGCAAAGGGGGAGCCACCACTGATCCTGGGAACTATCACCCTATTAGCCTGATGAGCCTGGTCTGCAAGGCCATGGAACATATCATCATGGAACTCATAAAGACATCTGTAACCTCCAAACTCTGGACCCAGCCCAGTTCGGGTTTGTGAAAGGCAGATCATGCCTTCTGAACCTGATTGACTTCTTTGAGGCAGTCACCAAAGCCGTAGATGAGGATAAGGTGGTTCACACAGCCTATCTTGACCTTGTCAAGGCTTTCGACACCATCCCCCATTCTGGAATTATAGCTAAACTCACTAAACTGGGTATAAATCCCTACGTATCAAGATGGGTTGCCAACTGGCTCAGAGAGAACCCACACTGTAAAAGTTGCAGACTAGAAATCTGACTTCAAACCAATGACAAGTGGAGTACCGCAGGGTTCAGTCATGGAACCTGTCCTGTTTGGTATCTAGTTCTCTGAAGTACAGGCTAACTAAGTTCACAGATGACTGCAAACTAGGAGCTATAGTCAAGTCCCCAAATTATGTGGTCATCCTACAGAAGGGCCTCACTGAGACAGATGCCTGGTGTCAGAGGCATGGCTCAAGCTCAATGCCAAAAAGTGCAGTGTCATCCCCTTTGGTAAAAACTCTGTACCCATGAGCTACCACATAAACGGCAGTCTACTTAATGCAGAATGTGTGATGAGACCTCGGAACGCAGGTGGACAGTAGTCTCTCCTTTGATGATCACATCGCTACAGTAGTCAGGAAATCCTTCTATGTGGCACACCTCATCACAAAAGGGTTGTCATCCAGGAAAAAAAGAGGCCATTGTTCCCCTCTACTCTGCACTCATTAGACCCATTATAGAGTACAACGCCCCTTTTGGAATGTACCTCACAAGACATCTGCAGCAGCTGGAAAGGCCACAGAAGTACCTCACAAAGAGGATTACTGGCCCTATACTGACAGTCTCATAAAACTCCAGCTTTACTCTGTAGCATATTGCTTACTCTGAGGAGATCTCTGCCTAACATATAAAGCTATGTTAAAACCAGAGCTGTTGGACATGCTACACCTAATGAAATCCCAATCCCTTCGAGCTACATGCTCTAGGGACCTAAAACTTGTCACCACAATAAACAGGACATGCTGGATGGATAGATTCCTGTCCCAGAGACTTCATATACTCTGGAACAAGCTACCCATCTGTGTCAAGCAAAGTTCCTCATTAGCATTCTTCAAAAAAAATCTTGATGAGTGGATGGGAAATAGAAAATACACCCCCGCATCTGTGACTCTGCTCGACAAGGGCACAGGAAGTTAACTTTCCTGGGTGGCTTAAGCCAGGGAACCTTGTAGCTAGGCTTACTTAGGCCCTTGGGCCAATAGCCTGGTACCTATCTATGAACCTATGAACTACACGGTCAGTTTTATAACCCCATTCAGCATGGATGCACACAGTGTAAGGGAAATCTTTTATGTAAAAACTGGTCCCTAATAATGGGTGAACCCTAGTTTTGTACAAAAATAGGTGAACACCCACAGGTAATCTTTAAAAGAGGACACTATTTAAAAAGCCTACTGGAGCACAAGAAAAGGACCAATACTAGGCTACAAGGGATGTTCAGATGTGAGCATTGTCCCTGCTGTAAACATACAGATGTGGGTCGAGCATTCATGGTTAGACAGCAAAAATAGAAGTTAAACAAGAAACCTAAATATAATTCTAAATTAGTAGTTTATTTAGCCCAATGCCAACAATGCCCGGCATTGTATGTCGGGAACACCGATAGGAAATTTAAAAAGCGGCTATCTGAAGATATATACAGTATTAATAGGGCTAGAACAGAAAATGTTCTGGCTAAGCACATAGTAGAATTTGAGAACCACAGTGTTAAATTTAGAGGTAATGACCAAGTTGAACTGGGTAACAGAGGGGGTGGGGTCCTTTTTCTTTGTTGTTGGAGAAATTAGAGCTGATATGGCAAATCTAACTGAACGTCTTTACATATCCAGGCTTGAATGAAGCTTGCTCTATCACCTGTTTACTAAAACTTAAAAGCTTGCTAAGATAAACGATCAAACTTCAGTTTTTAAGGAACATTTTAACAAGGAATGCATGTTGTTTTATATGTTGTCACTATTCTTGTGTAAATGTGTGCACATTTTGTTGTTTTAAACTAGCACATTTTTAAACCAGTGCACTTATTCATAGGATTCTTTAGGAACAAGGAAATACAAAAAGATTCAAAATGCATAGGGTTAAGTCTAACTTAAGTATTTAAATGCAATTAAGAAGCTGAGCTTGACTATAGGTCAAAAATACATCACATGACAAGTTTGAATTGTTATAAAAGAAGCTTTGTACTTTAAATCTGTTTATTCCGATGAAGTTCTGTATGGTACTTGAACGAAAAGTGCTTCAATAAATTTGTAGACACTATTCTTCAATGAAGCCTTCCTGTGTCGCCATCTATTAAAATGTTTGTACAGGGTTTCTATGTACAATTTTGCATATGCAGCAGAGTTCTCTGGGTTTGGAGGGGGCTTGAAATTTTAATAACAAGAACTACTCTAAGGCAATCTATTCAACAGTTAAGGGTTTCCTGTGGTCAAGGCATTGATTTCTATTTCAAAGGAAATAGCTTTATGGTCTAACTTTGGTAGGCAAGTGTACTTAAAAAAACATTTCCACTGATTAGCAAGATAAGTTAATTCAAATGGTATTCACACCAGTGGGTTTGGTAGTGAACACTTCATCTGTTTGACCACATGGTATGTTTGCTTTTTTGCCACATGCAGATGAAGTACACTATGTAATATTCAGCAATGCACCCACATAGCCACATGACTTCACTATTCAGCTTCTCATCATTTTACTGTAGTGGATCTACAGTGGAGAATTTTTAGTAAATCTCTTTATTGACATTCTGATTAGACTGCCCTATGCTTCATTATGACCAACAACACAGTACTGGGTAATTTTATCCTAGCCTTGCCTCCTGAATGTATTTTCCCAAAAAGTATTTTTGAGTACCTTTTGTGTACATGGCATAACTTAATGCAGGTGTCAGATCTAGTATTTTGTTAAAGTTTTTTTTCTATTACAAGCTTTGGGACTTTAACTTGTATTCCAGGCATTTAGATTTACAAAACTTTGTAAAAATGATATTGGGTGCATGTGCGTGTACTGGGGAACTGTAAAACAAAGACGTGCTAATGTTGCATTCACTTCTGAGAACACAGGCTGTAAACATGAGGTCATTACAACTTCTCAGTTGATTTTATTATGGATCATAATTGCATTGCATATGTTGGAGTTTATTGTTTTAGGATGGAAGGGTGTGGCTTTAGTTTGTTAGGCCTCGACCAGACTTGGAAATGGTTAGCTTTGTTGGAATGGCCTGTATACAGAGCAGCTGTTGGAAGTAAATGCACAGTTTTTGCTGTAATTTATTCCTTGGAGGGTGCCCTATAGTACTAAAAAGGAAGTGGTTTTGCATTGACTGTTCATGGGAATCTGGGCTGGACTTGGAAATGAGCACAATACAATTTGCTAAAGTAATTTCTTTAGGGTGACAGCTTGAGCAGAATGTCATTATGCCTGGAGAGTATATACGATTTTTACCGTATGATAGATTAAGATGGGGAATGGGGAACATACTTATTGAAAGAGAATTGGTGTTCATTTGCTTTGCTAAGGCAGGAGTCAAGAGAACAAAGCCATTAAAGTGTGGCATATGAAACCTACCTATTTTTAATGGTATAGATGCTTTTGCATGTTGAAGTACAAAACCAACAAGTTCAAAATTGGCACATTGCCTGTTAACTTGCAGGCAATACAGTCTGTTTGCTTTGATGCATGTTGAAGGGACTTCCTCCCATGTTTGGGCTGAGTAATTTATCCCTGTGTTGGCAATGGTACATACCTAGTGCTTTCCTTGGGGCTATAGGCCAGAGTGGTGCATTCGCTGTATATTGCAAATAGTTACTGCATATAGTACTTCTGTAAACAAGATCTGATTTTGCATAGAATGTGTGCCTCATCTGAGTCATGTATTCCCTACAGTTACTGATACCCGGGTTTTGCACAGCATTTGTGTGTTGTGTATTGTTTTGTATGCACACTTAGCTAGCTATGGCTTAGCATTTTAATAGTCATCCTTGACAATCTTGCCATCTCATGTTAGTCTGAACTTTTCAGCAATATTTTAACCCGTAACAACTATTAATATTTTGGCTAATTAAGAAAACTACTTTTGGCTAAGAAAGCATTTCTTTGCTTCTGTAGGACTCTGGTCTAATAGGTTCACATTTCGGTTGATAGTGTTGTATACATTTTAAGCAATCCATCCAGACTTTTAATTTTTCTTCTTATGTTAACTTGCATCTGTGCAAGCAGCCCAGATCTTTACATCCGGGCTCTAACATGAAAGAAGTCATTGTGTAAATGGCTCTTAATATCGAAGGAGCCTTCTACAAATGGTTCTAAGAAATTAGTCCAAATTTGTTGTTCTGTAGACTGCAATACCACTGTGTCTGGTGAGGATCCCAACTGTACTTTTAAGAAGTGTGATTGTAAGTCCCAGAATTGGAGGGGGTGGATTGTAAAGGAGAACAGTGACTGTCACGATGATCTTCATGTTTCACTGTTGCAGTCCTCACATATGGGTTGTCCGGCTCCCGGTAGCCCTCAGTCGGCCCGAATACCAGAGACCTTGGTATATGATGTCGTCTGCCGACGGTTCTAAAACTGATGTCAGTACATCAGGTATAAAGGGAGGCAGCCAATGCCATTTCCTCAGTCTTTCTTGCTACGCAGCCCAAAGCAGATGCAATTCACACTAGTGTTGCTCAGCCATTTACCTTTGTTGCACTTTCCGACTACCAAGTTGAAGATGCCTTCAGATAAGTACCCTGTTGGGGATCCTCTTTTCTTGCTTTAAAGAATGTCAGATAAAGTTAATAACAGTCTTGCCTGCGGAAAACAGATTCCGCACCGTGATTTCCATTCCTATTGTATAACTTGTTTGGGCTTTGAGCATGATGTCCCTAACTGCGATCTCTGTGCTTCCTTTAACCTGTGTACCATACGCCATAGAGCTAAGATTTTGTATAAGCATTTTGGAGTCTGGCATAAGTTCATCGGTATGGCGTCTTCTGGTCTCCTGACTTCGGATCTTCCTAGGAAATGCAAAGACAAGGACCGCGACAGGCCTAGGGTTAAATCTACTGACAATGCACTGGTGAAATTGGTCATCAGCACAGCGGTAGTCAGTGAGGTGTTTTCGCAGCCCATGAAGTCCGCAGATTTTCAGCCGCAAGCCTCTGCCAAGACCTTTACTGAGTCCTCCATGCTGCAGGCTGCTATTTTGTCTTCAGACCCTCCGCCTTGTCACCACCTCAGATGGGTGCGGAGCTGCTTTACAGGCACTGGCTTCTGATGCCTCTTCTTTTCGACATGAGACCAGGAGCTGCTTTGCAGGCACTGGCTTCTGATGCCTCTTCTTTTCGACATGAGACCAGAACCAGACCGACTACCTTAGCTCAGACTTCTGCAGTTGCTAGGCCTCCCGAGTCCCTCTGGATTGCTAGTAAACCTTCCAGCCGCAAACCTACTCACAAGCAGGCATCGGCCTCCCCTCCTGTACCTCAGTCCCAGTTGGTAAAGATGGCTGGTGATCTTCTTTCCATGATTAGGGGCTCTCATCCTGCCCATTCAAAGAGGGCTAGGGAATTATCTCCTGATGTTTTGTCTGTCTCAGATTCTAAGATTTCCAGTATGTCTGCTGCTGAAGAAGGAAATTCTCAACTTTTTTCTGGCTTTGAGGCTTCTGATGCTGAGTACTCTATCCCTTCTGCCTCCCCTCCAGAAGATTTTTCCTTTGGGGATACTTTGAATAATCTTAGGGAGCATTTTAAATGGCAATGTCAGGAGTTTCCACAGTCTAAGAAAAGAATTGGGGAAGTTTTAGATTTGCCACAGCATGGAAGTTGTGGATGATGTTTTCATGGAAAATTATTTAACTCCTAATTCTGTTCCTCCTGCCCCCGGAAAACCAGATAGATATTACAGGGTTCCTGAATCTCATCAATTCCTTTTTAGAAACCCTACTGCTAATCCAGAAATTATTTCTGAAGGCCCCAAGGGTGCTAAGGCTACTATTGCTAGAAAACCTTTTCCTTCTGATAAGGAATCTAGGGCCTTGGACAGGTGGAGTAAAAAAGTCTATACTTCTGCAACTCTTGCCATTAGATCCATGAATGGTCTTTTTCACATCCTTAAGTATCAGCAGCATATGTTGGAGGCTGTTAAGGCTAAACTTGGAGATATTCATTCCATGATGGAAAACAAAGATTTACAAGACTTGCTGAATTCTGCCACTTTAGTTAATAAGCATTCACTTCATTATGGTTTTGACACTTTGGAGGCTTCCTGCAGAGCAGCAGCCACTAGTTCCATAGTTCGAAGTCTTGCTTGGCTCAGGGAGCAGCCTCTTTTTGAACCAGTTAAGTCTAAATTGCTGGATGTTCCTTTGCACAAAGACAATCATTTTGATAATAAGGCTGAGGAGGTACTGAAAAAGTTGGAGGATAAGGCAAAATTTATGCAAGCTGTAAAAATTTTCCTTCAGGTTCAGGCTCCTTAATTTAGTAGGCATTATCTTTCCAAGAATTGGTCTTTCCCTGATCCTGACAAGCAGGGTTGCTCTAGGCCTAGGGGTTTCAGATCTTCCAGAGGGCAGGCTTCTGCCCTTCAAAGGGCTAAACAGTGGCATTCTTCTTCTGTTAAATCAGGCAGTTCTAAGCCAGCTTCTCAAAGCAAGCATTCTCAATGACTCCAACCTTCTTGTGCCTACCTGTGTGGACCCTGGGTTTCCTTTAGGGGGAAGGTTAGCCAGGTTTTCAGAGGTATGGTCTACCATCACAGACGACAAATGGGTGCTCAATATAGTAAACCAAGGTTACAAGTTTTACTTTCACACCTTCCCTGTTTTACAAGGGTACCCAGACATACCCAAATCTCTCAAGGCAGAGGTAGAAACTCAAATTTATTCTCTACTGACTATGGAGGCCATAGAGCCAGTTCTGCAAATCAGGCGGGCCTAGGTTTTTATTCAAGGCTTTTTCTGGTACCCAAGAAAGGGGGCACCTGGTGGCTATTCTGGATCTGTCCATTCTAAACTCTTTTTTCTGGTGATTCCCAAATTCAAGATGCTCACCCTTCAACAATTACTATCCATGCCGGGCAAGGATTCATGGCTGGTAACAGGCTTATCTGCACATCCCAATAAGGAAAAGTTGCAGGCAGTTCATTCGCTTCAGGGCTGGGGAGCAACACTTTCAATTCTCTGCATTGTACTTTGGGTTATCTGCTGTTCCCAGAGTTTTTACGAAATGCCTGGCTCCAGCCGTTGCTTTTTGCAGGCAGAGAAACATTCAAATTTATCCTTACCTGGACAACTATCTCATTCAAGCAAACTCCCCAGAACAATTAGAAAAGGATTTGGATTTCGTGAAGAACATTCTCACCACTTTAGGTTACACTCTCAACGAAAAGAAGTCAAAGTTGGTTCCTTCAAGGGAGATTGTTTTCCTGGGAGCGAGTCTGAATACAGCCACCCTGATGGTATTCCTCCCTCAACAGACGCAAGAAGGTCTTTCCGCTTACTTCATGAACTTGGCAATCATGACCCAGCTCTCTGCAAGGCAATTCCTGCAAGCACTGAGGTTCATGGCTTCATGTATTTTGATGATCCCATATGCATGGCTGCATATGGGAAAACTTCAGTGGTACCTCAAGAACCTTTGTTGTCAACACACACAGGAATTAGACTTGATTCTTCCCCTGATTCCCTGTCTACAAATGGAGTTTCTCTGGTGGGCGACGGCCTGTTTTCAGAACAAGGGTCTGCCTTTTCCGCCCACCGCCTGCCAGCCAAACTCTCACCACAGATGCCTCAGATGTTGCATGGGGGGCTCATCTGGAGGGCAGGGGCATACAGGGGACTTGGAGCACCCAGCAGATTCATCTGTACATAAACTTAAAAGAATTTATGGCAGTGCAGCAGGCCTTGCTGGCTTTCAAGGACCTACTCTAACCTGGGACTCTGCTAATCAGGACAGACAAACAAGGGGGGACTCACTCTTACCCCTTGTGCAGACAAAGCATGAGACTATGGTCCATAGCAGCATCCATGGGCTTGCATTTAATAGCCCACTATCTTCCAGGGAGGCTAAACACCTTGGCGGATGATTTGAGCAGACATATTTTGGATCCTCACGAGCGGCAACTGAACAGGAACATTTTCCATTGCATCACTCATCATTGGGGCACCCCACAAGTGGATCTTTTCTCCTCTGACACCAATCATCTCCTTCCAACCTTCTGCACCAGGGAGTTTCACAACAAAGCTTGGAGGATGGATGCATTGTCCTTTCCATGGACACATCTCTCGGTTTATGCATTCCCTCATCTGCCTCTTCTTCCCAGAGTGCTATTAAAGATAAGGGATGAAAAACCAAAGGCTATTCTGATAGCTCCAAATTGGCCCAGGCAGCATTGGTATCCCCTCCTTCGCAGCCTTTCCCAGGCTCAGCCTTGGCATCTTCCCCTGGTAACAGATCTGTTGGTTCAAGGAGGGGAAAGTTCATTCATCCTCAACTTCAAACTCTGCATTTAACTGTCTGGCTAATATCTTAAATCTTTTCCCACAGGTGGGTGAAGTTCTTCATGAGGCCAGGAAGCCTAGCACAAGAAAATCCTATGCATATAAATGGAAGAGATTTTGCTCTTGGATGCTAGCTAAAGGAGAAGACTCTTCTCATCCTTCTCTTTCACTCATTCTTGACTACCTAGCAGGATTGCTTAATGGTGGACTTGCCTTTTCTTCAATCAAAATTCATGCTTCAGCAATTTCAGCTCATTGTTCTTTTGAGCAACCCATTTTTTTCTCACCCCTTGATGAAACGGATGTTCTTCATGTTTCACTGTTGCAGTCATTACATTTGGGTAGATTCTCAAAGCTAAGGTTGGGAGGAGGAATTTAAATAGAATTAGGACCAGCTATAAGGCCCTGGAAGACTGCAGTGGCAAAACCAGCCCTGGATTTAGAGAAAATTGGCAAATGATAATGCTTGGTGAAAGTATGTACAGAACTCCAGGTAGCAGCTTCTAGGATGTCCCTAGTAGGGACACCCCTGAGAAAGGCGGTAGATGCAGCCCTGGTTGAATGGGGTCTGATGCCCTGTGGGATAGGTTTTCCATGGTGCTTATAGCAGAAATAAATGCAGTGGCCTATCCATTTTGAAATGGTTTGTTTTGAAATAGCTTTCCCCTCTGTCCCTGCAGCAAATCAATGGGCGGAGGTCCAACAGCAGGTTCTCTCTCTTCTCAGTATCAGGGCTATTCAACCTGTCCCAGCAGAACAAAGGGGACAAGGATTTTATTCAAGACTTTTCCTGGTACCCAGAAAAGACAACTCCTGGCGTCCTATCCTTCTCAACACCTTTCTGGCAATTCCAAAATTCAAAATGCTAACTCTTCAACAGCTTCTTCCTATGCTAGCCAAGGATGCCTGGCTAGCAACCTTAGACTTAAAGGAAGTTTACATGCACATCCCAATAAAGGAATCTTGCAGGACATATCTATGCTTCAGGGCAGGCTCCGTGCACTGTCAGTTCTCTGCACTTCCCTTTGGCTTATCTACTGAGCCCAGGGTATTCACAGAGTTTCTAGCTCCAGCCATTGCATTTTGCAGGCAGAGAAATATTCAAATTTATCCATACTTGGACGATTGTCTGATTCAGGCAGAAAGCTAGGACTTGCTATTACAACATCTGGCATTTGTAAAAAAAAACTTCTAACCTCACTGGGGTATACCATCAACGAAAAGAAATCTCACCTAGTACCCTGCCAACAGATTGTATTCCTGGGAGCAAGCTTGAACACAACTTCCCAGATGGCATTCCTCACTTTAGAGAAACAAGTTTATTTGACAGCCTACTTCAAACTATTGGCCACAAAACCCCTATCTGCAAGGAAAATACTGCAAGCCCTGGGGTTCATGGCCTCTTGAATTCTACTAATTACATATGCAAGACTGCATACAAGGAAACCCCAGTGGTATCTAAAAGGCCTATGGTGTCAACATTCTCAGTACCTGGAAACAATGATTTCTATCATTCCCTGTATAAAGACAGAGTTCCTTTGGTGGGCAGAGGCCTGCTACCACAACAAGGGAATCCCTTTCACTCTGTCTCCTGCCGCCCAAACCCTAACAACAGACGCATCAGACTATGCATGGGCGGCTCGCATGGCAGGGCAGTGCATTCAGGGCAAATGGAACCTGAGACAGATGCACCTGCATATCAATCAAAAAGAAATGTTAGCTGTACAGAATACTCTGACAGCCTTCAAAGACTGTATTCTTCAAGGACAACTATTGGTAAAGACAGACAACACCACAGTTATGTGGTACATAAACAAGCAGGGGGGAACCCACTCGTACCCTCTCTGCAGACTAGCCATGGCTCTGTGGAACACAGCCTTCAGCTGCCAATTACACCTACAAGCTCAATTCCTGCCAGGCAAACTAAATTCACTGGCAGACAACTTAAGCAGAAATCTCATGGACCCACACAAATGGAAACTAGAACCCAAAATATTCAACCTCTTGAGGAACAAATGGGGGACTCCAGAGGTAGACCTGTTTGCCTCTCCTCAGAGCTACCAATTGGACAAATTCTGCACAAGAACTCCCCACAGTCAAGCTTGGAAAGTAGATGCCCTGTCCTTTACCTGGGAAAGCCTCTCAGTTTATGCCTTTCCCCCTCTGCCTCTCCTCTCAAAGGTTCTACTAAAGATCAAACAGGATAAGCTGAGGACAATACTGATTACACCAGACTGGCCACGCCAGGACTGGTATCCCCTCTTGCACAGCATGACACTGCTGCAACCATGGCATTTGCCTCAGACCCCTTCCCTGCTGTCCCAGCAGGCGGGCCAGATTCTGCACCCTCAGCTTCAAACCCTGAACCTTGCAGTCTGGCTAATTCCTTGAGCTCTCCTCTAGCATCCCTCAGTAAGCAGGTGCTTGATGTCATTCTGGAGGCAAGAAGGCCTAGTACTAGAAAATCCTATTCTGAAAAGTGGAAAAGATACTGTTCCTGGAGCCAGGCTCAGGGGATGGGCACAGTGGTGCCCAGCTTACCTCATATTCTACAGTACTTAACAGACATGCTCCACAACGGCCTATCCTTTTCGTCAATTAAAATTCATGCCTCTGCCATTTCAGCACATTCTAATACTGATCCCACCCCTCTTCTCTCACCCACTGCTAAAACAATTCCTTAAAGGGGCCATAAATTTCAGACACCCCCCAGGAGAGCTCCCACTCCAGCCTGGGACCCTAACTTTGTATTGGGAAAGCTCACCCCCCCCCCCTTTGAGCCAGCTGCAACAGCAGAGTTGAAATTCCTTTCTTGGAAAACAGCCTTCCTTCTAGCCATCACTTCAACAACCCTCATGGCAGTGAAACCCTTCATTATCTTCCATGTGGACAGGGTTTCCCTCAGGAATAATCCTTCCTTTAGGCCCAAGGTGGTGTCTAGTGTTGCCCTAAATCAGTCCATTCATTTGCCTACTTTTTTCCCTAACCCACAAAATAAAGGGGAATGAATACTGCACTCTCTGGATGTGCACAGGCAACTTAGATTTTATTTGGACAGGACTAAGCCTCTCAGAAAATCTGAACAGCTGCTAGTTGGCTTTGCTGCAGGAGCAGAGGGGAAGGCCATTTCAAAGCAAACCATTTCCAAATGGATAGCCCATTGCATTAATTTCTGCTACAAGCACCATGGAAAACCTGCCCCACAGGGGATAAGATCACATTCCACCAGGGCTGCATCTACATCTGCGGCTTTTCTCAGAGGAGTCCCTCCCAGGGACATCTTAGAAGCTGCTACCTGGAGCTCTGTACATACCTTCACCAAGCATTACCACATGCCTGTCTTTTCTAAATCCAGAGCTGGATTTGCCACTGCAGTCTTGCAGGGCTTAATAGCTGGCCCTAATGCTCTTTAACTTCCTCCTCCCTTCCTCAGCTTTGGGAATCAACCCAAATGTGATGACTGCAACAGTGAAACACGAAGAACATAATACAGTTGTATACACTTACCATACGTTTGAGTGTATTCACTGTTGTGGTCCTGGTTACCCTCCCTCCAGCCCCCTGACTTCTCTTGACTCTACCTTTCCTTCTTGTTTGGTATATTTATTTTTTCTGGTATATTTACTTTTTGTTGGGGGAGTACTATACCATATAATTGCTTCCTATTGTGGGGGCACCTGACATCTGGGGCAAGAAAAACTGATGTAATGGTGTCGGCTGCATGTTTTATTCCCCTGACTACCTGATGTCATGGAAGAAGAGAAAGCATCCAACGCAGAAATCGGAAGACTCTGGTATTCTGGCTGGCTGAGGGCTACCTGCAGGCAGATAACCCAAATCTGATGACTGCAACAGTGAATACACTTGAACGTCTATATTTATGGTAAGTGTACACAACTGTACTTTGTCCCGCAGGGGAGCAGCATGCACTCTTATCAACACCATGTGCTCCCAAGCCTAAACAATGGAGCAATCAGTCAGCTCAGATGCCTTCCGATGGAGTATCTAGCTCTGACACCTATCTTCTGGTAATTGAGGGAGAAGGCAGTATTCCTCCTGTTTTAAGTACATAAGGATTGTATACTTCCAAAATAGACATAATAGGTACCTGCCCACAGTCCTAAACCTCTGAGATAGTCGCCAATCCCAAAAGCAAGAACATGTAGTCCCATCCCTCTGTCATCCTGTCCTAGTTTGAGATGGAAGCACACCCTTCTCATTCCTCTCCTAGATCCCCTCATAAGACCAATTAAAGTTCCCTCAGTGTTTTGATAATGGCTGCAGATTCTTTAGGAAAAGTACAGAGTAAGCATTGTTTGGCTTCCCTACTTTAAAAAGAAGTAAAGAAAGGGAAATATCCTTCCCTGTGGAATCTAGCTGCTCTGATTGAGACAGGTTGGCTAACGCATTCGGACCATGTGCTCTTCCTCTTGACTACAAGTCAAGACACTTTGAGCAATTCATCCTTTGCTGCTCCACCAGTGGTTTCTCATTTTGAAGTTAATGTAGATATAGCAGTGCTTTATTACTTGGAGGCAGATGGCTGCCGAGGCATTGAGCTCTGCTGCATGTTTGGTTTGGACTTACTTGTTTGGAATCTGTGGCAAATGTCCTTAAGCATTGGCCATGTCATGCAGTTTTCATTTTTTTTGCTCTGTCACTGTTGTAAAGTGCAAATGATGTAAGCCTATGGACCACATGGAGATGTGCAGGGTCATTTGGAGTTTGAACATTTGACTGATTTGCTGGGTTTGTTGGCATTTGGCTTGTCTGTCTGCTGTAGTGCCAATCTTAACTTTAAGCTGTATTTGTGAGGCTTTTAAGAGAGGCTGCTGGGGCTTTGATGTTAAAGAGGGTGGTGTTTCTAGTATGTTATAACTGACATTTATCTGGCAACCACTCACTCGGGTTAAACAACGTTAGAAGAACACGCTTTCATGAGTTCATTGACCAAGTTTGGCAAGTGCTTGCATATTTTAGTATGTTTGAAATACTTGTACATCCCTTTCACAATGACAAGTCTGGTCATAAAGTCAGTCATATTTTTTTCCCAAATATCCCTATTTTTATTGAAGCAAGTATATTGGGCATTAATTGCAGGGTACTCTTGATACCATTGTGACTGTTTTGGAGTTATGATGATCAATAGTTTCAAAAAGCCATAATAGGAACTCCAAAACACTAAAACTTTAACAAAAATAAATCCAATTATACACACAAATAAAAGTTTTTAAGACCAGCTCTTCATCAGTTTAGCAACAGTATTATTGGTATCTTAAGATTTAAACTCTGTGCATGCAAAAATAAATTGTTTCTCTTTTATTATGGAACCTGTTTATGTCAGGATTCCACTGTAGAGGATTTATTTTGAAGTTTGCCATTTTTATTTCTGAGGGTGAAAGTTTTATTTCTGCATCTCTTCACATGTGCATAAAAGTTGGCACTAAAGGACTGCACATAAGCTGTGAGGTCGTCTTGATGGAAGGAGCTTTTCAATTTAGCCAGGTCTTCACTCAAGATTTTTTGTCAATGATTCTTAGCAGAATCTCCTGTATACTGAGGAACTGCTGGATGTTTCTGGCTTTAGTCTTGAAGTGAATGTGACTAATTGTATAATAGTAAGGACCAAGCCTAAGATTTTATTGCCCCTGGTTGAGGTGTGAGCTAACTAGTCCACAGAGTTTGTATTTATAAAGCCTAGAAATTTCTCGACATACTTAGAATGTATAGGTTTTCTACTTAATGGAGGGGTTGTTGAAGTTTCCCAGGGGAATGGTGTTTGACTTATGCATAGGGATTCCATAGTAGTTAGGAGGGGTGGTCTGAGGCAGATATAGAGAAGGTCCTATAGTTTGCTATGATGTGACACTAGTGTTTTTGATAGTAAGTTAGACAATGAAGTTCTAGGTTGTTCTCTTGTCTAATGAGTCTAGAAGGGAAATGTTTAAAAAATGTGGAGATGCCATTCCCTTTAGTACCTTCATCTAATGCAGTAGGCCTGAACATGTGGTAGGCGTTGAATCACCAGGCTGATCACATGCTCTCACTGATCTTGAACTAGGTCTTGGTGATCATGCCTACGTCCGTATTTTCTAGGATAAGGAGCACTTGAAGAGAGTGGAGTGTTTTATTAAGGCTCCTAGTAGTGAGCAGCAGTACCTTTGTTATCTGGGTTCTGTTTAATGTTGGAAGCTGTAGAAGACTGTGTTTGTCCATAAAAGGCAGCATGGGGATGGAAAATGATTTAGCCGGTATATGAAAGCCTTCGCTTGGGGAGGAGTAGTCACACCATCTTGGAGCAAGCTGCCCCCACTGGTCTATAAGCTATGAAAATCTTCCTCAGTATTACTGTTGCAACAATGAATAATGTGCTGAACATGCTGCATTTGTGTTATGAAGTTGCTGCAGCTGTAGATGTTCTAGTATGTTCACTACTGCAGTCATGTTTCCATCTCTGCTCCTTTTTGTTTTCCGTACCTGAAGCCATCCTGGGCTTATGGTGGGCACCCAATTACCCGTCATCTTCTTTACTGTATTTGTTACATGTAAAAAGCGCCCCTCTTCAAGTGTACCTTGCATCTGAAAGGGGAAGCTTTGGGGGTTCTTCTAATCATTATTGAGGCGTGTCATGCTGTGATCTCAGCCCAGACCCCCTGGAGATGACTGGCCAAGAAAGAACTAAATGTGACACGCACATGGATGGCCCTTTTACTGTAGGTATGCTGAAGTTCAGTGAGAGGACATCTGCCCATTTTGGAAGGAAGGGGATGAAATGCTCTAAAAATCATGCCAGGTGTCAGGCCTTCTGCAGTGGAAGTCCCAAGTGTTATCACCAGTGCAACAGTGAACATGCTGGAACATTATAACTCTTAAAGCAGCTGTTCCTGTTACACAAGTAAAACACATGAACATGCAACCCAGTGTGTCTTGTGAGAAGCATTACAAACCTGCCATGTTCAACAGCCTCTGCTGTGTAATGTATGGTCCCTGTGTTTGCAGAGACACAGAGCCATGTCTGTATTCTTTGTGTTTAAAGATGAATGCATCAAAAGTTGGGTGTAAAAGTGTGTAGGTCCTGATTTCCCTCTTCTTCATTATTTTTCTGAATAGGATGTCTAGACACAGCTGCACTTTAGGTAGTGGTATGCTTAGGAACATGAGGGATGCCTGTCTTTTTGCAGATGATGACGCCTTTTTCCAGTGATCTCTGCCATGCTTGGAAGACGTTCCCTACAGAGTGTGATGCAGCTGCAATGAAAGTCAGCATCTCCAGTTAAGAAGTCTTAATTCTGTCCTAGGAGTGACTGATGTTGGAGCATCTACCCCAAATTGAGGAGCTAGTCTTGGGGTCTTTCTCACAATTGAGAGTAAATAGGGTTGTGAGACTGATTATCAGATTGTTGTGGTTTCAGTAGTGCAGGCATTGTGCCACTCTTTTGTGGTGAATGGAGAACTGAGGAAAAGGCTAAAGTTTTCAGTTTATTGGTCAGTGTGTGACCTCCTCCCACCTATGGTCATAAGCATAGTTAAGGTTTCACAATTCCAAGTGGTAGAAATGAGATTTTTCTTCTCACTTCTTGTTAAAGTGGACAACTTAGTGAACCAGTAGGATCTCACAGTACTCAGGCTATTGTTCCTCCTGGCTAAAAGGTGTCTGAGATGGCCTAGACTTTGTGATGCCACTTCCTTGGTTGGTCCCTCTGGAGGTTCATAAGGCCTGGCCCTGAGAGGAAGAGGCCCCAAGGCAGACCTAGTACATGTTGGGAAGGGTTCTTTCTCTCCCAGCTTGCCTGAGGATCCTGTAGAACAAGCTGGCAACTGTTAAGGATAGGGAAGTCAGATGACTCTCATTGTCCACTTTACCACAGTGACTGTTGCAAGGAAAACTGGCATAGAAATGAATGGGTGGAGATTTTTATATTCACATAGAACCAGGTAATGTGTATGAATTGGTAGCTGGTCCCATTCTTGGCATAAGCATTGGTGGGTCACACAGTGTTTGGCAAGAAACATTCCAGGTAACAATTTTTAAGCAAGGAGTTATCATATTGTTATTCGTTTCATCTGTTTTCATTAATTTTTTTAGAAATCATCAGTGTTTTTTATGACTGGTAGAAAATGTTCCTTTAACTAGTTTTTAAACTAGGGCACAGTAAATAATTTTCTTCTTTTAACTTTTGTCTGCTAATCACTCATGATAATGTTGTAGTCTTTTTAGGATGTCCTTCAAGGATGCATCTGCAGTCTTTACAAATGGGTTGTCCTGTCGTCAGGCAGCCCCTCGGTCGGCCGGATTCCAAAGTCTGGGTCTGGCTTTGGCCGGTGTCGCACTTCACCAGACGTCATTGCGGCAGTCATTCGGGTATAAAGGCATCAGCCGACGCCATTTTCCCCAGTCTTTCTTGCCGCGTGGTGCCCGAAGCAGAAGCTGTTCGCAAGTGCCGGTCGGTCAGATCCAGAGATTACTACTACCGAATACTACTTCGAAGACTTCTATAAAGCTAAGTACCCCATTGGGGACTCTTTCTTGCCTCAGCTGATGTCAGAGAAAGTTAATAACTGTTTATCTTGTGGGAAACAAATACCTCATAAAGATTTCCACTCCTATTGCATACATTGTTTAGGCCCAGACCACGACGTAGCAGCTTGTCTATCCTGTGCTTCTTTTAACCGGCGGACGCTTAGGCGTCGCCGGACTTTGCTGAACAGATTTTCGGCTCGATTTTGCCTACATTATGCCGTCGGATCCTCCGACTACGCAAATAACCAAAAAGCATAAAAGGACCGACACTCGTGGTCCGCGGTTTCGGCCGAAACCGCAGTTAAGCAAACCACGAGTGTCTCTGTTTCGGCTGAAACCGAGCAAGCGGTTCTTTCTTCAGCCGATAACTTGCCTTCTACCGAGGCCTCTTCTAACCTGGTAGAAACGGCTTCTGAAATCCAACCTTCTGTTGCGATTTCACAGGATTTATCAGACACCATACCCCTAGATATTTCTACCCCTGCACGTGGAGCTGCTAGGCCTCCTCCAGCTATGTCTATTAAGGCCTTTGCCAGGGCTAAAGCAGCCAAAGCATCAAAACCTGTGCCTGCCAAGCCCCCCTCTCACAGGCCCAGCACCAGCTCCCATATGCTTTCTTTGGCAGAGGATCTCATCTCTTTAATTCGTGGAGCCCAGCCTCATCCAGACAGGGCCTCTCTCCCTCCTCCAGAAAAGAGGCCTAGAGCAGAGCCCCCTGAGCCAGTAGCCACAGATGATTCCTCTGATGACTCAGATCATACAGATCCTCCTGAGGCCTCTTATTCTCCTTACGAAGACTCTGATGCTGAGGAGTCCATCCCTTCAGCCTCTCCTCCTGAGGAATTTTCATTTGGGGAAACCTTGCATGCTATGAGGGAACAATTCCAGTGGCAGGGCCAAGATTTCTCAGACTCTAGAAAAAGGCTTAGGACCTTTCTACACTTGCCACAGCATAGGCCTTTAGCTATACCTCCAGTTCTATCTGTTGTTGATGATGCATTTAATGATGCTTGCACTGTTCCTGATACTTTACCTCCGGCCCCTGCTAAGCCCGATAGGTACTACAGGGTCCCGGACACTCATCACCACTTATAATAAGGCTCCTTTTGCAGATCCAGAGACTATCTCCCAGGGCCCTAAAGCTGTAGCAGCTACTTCTTCTAAAAACCCCCTCCCCTCTGAAAGGGAATAGAGGTCCTTAGAGAGATCGGGTAAAAAAGTTTACACCTCTGCTACTTTGTCAGCTAGAGCTTTGAACTGCCAATTTCATATGATTCAATATCAAGAGTTTATGCTTGACCAGTTCACTAAAAAGCTGTCCTCAGAAGAATCTTTAGATAAAAAGTATGTTCAAGAAATGTTACATAACATACAGCAGGTTAGTAACCATTCTTTAAAATGTGGCTATGATGCACTGGAGGCTTCCTTTAGATCAGCCATGACTGGCACAGTTATCAGGAGGCATGCATGGTTGAAAGAACAGGCATTACCAGACCATGTCAAAACTAAGCTTTTGGATGCACCTATGGACAAGGTCAATTTATTTGGTGCCCCCGCACAGCAGGTACTAAAAAAGATGGAAGAGAAAGCAAAATCTGTGCAAACAGTGAAAGATTTCTTACAAGTTCAACTCCAAGGTTTAGCAGGAACTGGCCCTCCAAGAATTGGTCCTTTCCGGACTCCTCTAAGGCACAAAGAGGCAGGAATAGGCGCTCTAGAGGCAGAAACCAATCCAGGGGTGCCTACAGGGGTCGCCAGTGGCAGGGTAACAACCAATGAGGCACGGATACAGCCACCACCACTACAACAACTCAATCACAGTGACTTGGCAATGGCACCGCCTACCAGGGAACAACTAGAAGCACCCTTAGGCAGAAAGCTAACATTATTTACAAGAAACTGGCACTGCATTACAAGAGAAAAATGGATTTTGCAGACTATAGACAAAGGTTACAGGTTCCATTTCCATACACTACCAAGAAAGAGAGGAATGCCAAATCTACCACCTTCTCAAAGGACAGAAGTTCTAAAAAAAATATCTCAATTATTAAGAATGAGAGCTGTGGAAAAGGTACCATTTATGGAGCAAGGGAAAGGATTTTACTCCAGGCTCTTCCTGGTACCAAGAAAAGAAAACAAATGGAGACCTATTCTAGACCTGTCCACTTTAAACACATTTCTCATTATTCCAAAATTCAAAATGCTGACCCTACAGCAGCTTCTTCCCATGCTGGGCAAGGAGTCTTGGCTGGTAACTCTAGATCTCAAGGAGGCATACCTGCACGTCCCCATAAGACCAATTTGCAGAAGATACCTCAGATTACTTGCAGGATCATAGCATTATCATTTCTAAGCATTGCCCTTTGGCTTATCTACTGCGCCCAGAGTGTTCACGAAATGCCTGGCATCAGCAATCGCTCATTGCAGACTTCAGGGAATTCAAATCTATCCCTACCTGGACGACTGCCTGATACAAGTGGACAACAAAAACAAACTAACAGAAGACTTACAAAGAGTCATCTACCTGCTGCAAGCCCTGGGATATACAGTCAATACAAAAAAGTCAAGGCTGATTCCTTCCCAAAGAATAACCTTTTCTGGGTGCAGAACTGGACACATCAAAACAAATGGCATTTCTAACTGCAGAAAAGAAAGAGCAACTTCCTCTCTACTTCTTGGCATTAACAAAGCAGAGCCATCTAACTGCAAGAAAAGTGCTACAAGCTCTAGGCTTCATGGCATCCTGCATAATACTGGTACCTCATGCCAGGCTGCATATGAGAAAGCTACAGTGGTACCTAAAGAATTTGTGGTCTCAGCACAAGCACAGCCTAGAAACCAAAATTCCAATTATCCCATGCCTGAAGCAAGAGTTCTTATGGTGTGCTCAGGCCTGTCAATCAAACACAGGACTGCCCTTCTGCAAAAGTCAACCAAGACAAACCATCACGACAGATGCCTCAGACCTCGGTTGGGGGGCATACATGATGGGCAAGTGCATTCAAGGCCTATGGACTCAAGACCAGCTGCATCTGCACATAAATCTAAAAGAAATGATGGCAGTAAAATTGGGAATCCAGGCATTCAGACCTTTTCTTCAAGAAGGCCAGTTGATGATAAAGACAGACAACACCACAGTTATGTGGTACATCAACAAAGAGGGAGGCACACACTCATACCCTCTATGCCGGCTGGCACAGGACCTATGGGATGTGGCTCTGAGCTACAACATTCAGTTACAGGCAATTTATGTACCAGGGAAGGAAAACATTCTAGCAGACATATTAAGCAGAACTACAACAGATGCCCACGAATGGATGCTGCATCCGGACATCTTCAAAACCATCACAAGAGAATGGGGTGTACCACAAATAGACTTGTTTGCATCCCCTTTCAATCACCAGTTGAAGAAATTCTGCACAAGGACTTACCACCCACTTGCTTGGAAGGTGGACTCCCTATCCTTCAGTTGGAAAAACCTGACAGCATACGCATTCCCACCACTTCCTTTGATGCACAAGGTGCTTCTCAAGATCGAAGAGGAATATCCGAGGATCATTCTGATAGCCCCAGACTGGCCAAGACAACATTGGTATCCACTGCTGAGGAGCATGTCCCGGGAACAAATATGGACACTGCCCTGATCCCATTACTGCTGACACAGAACAACTACAACATTCTGCATCCAAACCTAAAAACTCTGCAGCTAACTGCCTGGAACATTACATAACAGCAATTAACCCAAATTTATCCCAAAGGGTTAAAGACATAATCCTGGAGGCTCGTAGACCTTCAACAAGAAAGAATTATGCAGCAAAATGGAAAATATATCTCATCTGGAGTACTGCAAAGGGGCAAGATGTGACACTGGTGAACATAGCCAACATCCTGGAGTACTTGGCGGAGCTCTTCCATACAGGCCTGTCCTATTCCTCCATCAAGATACATGCATCAGCTATTTCAGCAGATTACAGCTTGGATCCTCCTGTTTTCTCGCATCCTCTGCTCAGACAGTTTCTGAGAGGAATTAAAAATGTAAAACCTCCCAGGAAACCTCCATTGCCAGCATGGGACTTGAACTTTGTGCTAGAAAAGCTGACTCTACCTCCTTTCGAACCAGCAGCTACAGCAGAATTGCAATACTTATCCTGGAAGACTGCTTTCCTGCTGGCTATAACTTCAGCAAGAAGGGTCTCTGAACTACAAGCATTAATGGCAGTACAACCCTTCCTGATCTTCCATCAAGATAGAGTGTCCATGAGAACAAATCCTACATTTATGCCTAAGGTGGTATCCAGAGTCTCTTTAAATCAGGCTATCCACCTTCCTACATTCTTTCCCAATCCACAGAACAGGGGAAAAGCTCTTACATACCCTGGATGTGCACAGACAATTACGCTACTACCTGGACAGGACAAAAAACAATAGAAAAACTGACCAGCTTCTGGTAGCATATGCAACAGGAAAAGAAGGAAAACCAATTTCTAAACAGACAATCTCCAAATGGATAGGAAATTGCATTAGATTTTGTTACTCCTACCATGGAAAGAAAACTCCAGAGAACATCAGGCCTCACTCCACAAGGGCTACAGCCACTACCACAGCTTTCTTACGAGGAGTGGCTACCAAGGACATTATAGAGGCTGCTACTTGGACCTCCGTGCATACATTTGCCAAACATTATAACTTACCACTATACTCTAGATCCCGTGCTGGTTTTGCCACTGCTGTTTTGCAAGGGATCCTGACTACACCATAATCTATTCTCATTTCCTCCTCCCCTAGTTTAGCTATGGTATTCTACCCATTTGTAAAGACTGCAGATGCATCCTTGAAGGACATAGTACAGTTTTGTACCTACCATAAATGTAGATGTCCGAGAGGAATGCATCTGCAGTCAGGATTACCCACCCTCCTTCCCCTCTGAGGTACTCCTAGGGTACTTACCAATCTTCAGCTAGCTTGGGGGGGATCTATTATGGTGTATTTGTTTGTATATATGTACATACATGCTTATTTTGTGTGTTTGCTCTCTACTATTTGGAAACTTTGGCATTTATCCAAATTTAGCTATCCAAGAGGGCAACTGGCATCTGGGGCAAGAAACACTGAGGAAAATGGCGTTGGCTGATGCCTTTATACCCGAATGACTGCCGCAATGACGTCGGGTGAAGTGCGACACCGGCCGAAGCCAGACCCAGACTTTGGAATCCGGCCGACCGAGGGGCTGCCTGATGACAGGACAACCCATTTGTAAAGACTGCAGATGCATTCCTCTCGGACATCTACATTTATGGTAGGTACAAAACTGTACTTTTCATTCACTTCTTTCTACTGCCCCAGTCTAACCTTTGTTGCATTCTCACTTGGTAGTATTTCTGCCTTGTTCAGGAAGTGCTGCACTAATTTCAGCAGTGTCATACCTACCAGCATGTTTTGAAAATGTAACTGATAGAAGCAGTGACTTCATGGACACACAAACACTTTGTCTTAACAGTAGACTCCAGATAAAGGGTGTGGTAAATGCATATATCTGGTACTCTGAAAATGTGGTTTTAGCTGTACACTTGGAATGTTTTCAAAAGTACTGTTGGGATATTGTCTATGAATACCCCTGGCATATTTTCAGAGCTACTAAAGTTTGTTTAGATCCATACTATTTTAAGATACTTAATCAAATGTGTAGACACTACACACAAAAGACACTGAAACTAACCGACCTTAGTTCCCCATTATATTTTTATACTTGTGCACCTTGGCGTGTGGCACCTCCAGTGCCATGCTGCATACTTGTACATCACGGCATGTGGTACCTCCAGTGGCATGCTGCATACTTGTGCACCACAGCATGTGGCAGCTCTAGTGACCTGCTGCGTAGTTGTGCACCATGGTATGTGATACTTCCAGTGCCATGCTGCATACTTGTACATCACGGCATGTGGTACCTCCAGTGCCATGCTGCATACTTGTGCACCACAGCATGTGGCACCTCTAGTGACCTGCTGCGTAGTTGTGCACCATGGTATGTGATACTTCCAGTGCCACGCTGCATTTTCTTCCCATTCATTGCTCTTTTAAGGTGTGATGTTTAAACTAAAATCCATTGTAAACTGTTAATCCCCCCCATAACAACACTGGAAAGTTAAATGAACTTTTATCGTCTGAGATACCAACATAGTGAGTGCATGTAGGCATGTCCATAGACTTCAGTGGACATACCAATGTGCATGCATAGGGCATGTATGTACATCAGTAACAAACTAAAGTCCTTTAAATAAACTCAGTTTTGAACTATGGGATTTCTATATGCCCCACACATGTTCTTATCCTGCTACTGGTCTCTTGTATATATTTTAAGGGCATCTTATGCAGTAAATTGTTTTATTACAGCAGCTTTGACAGACCTTAATAGTAAAGGAATGCCCACTGATTTTATATACCTTGGTCTGATTTCTGTACTAACATGTAGAGCACTCTTTTTACAAGAAGTAATATCCTCTTGACTAAATGGCATAAAAGATCAAGAGCAAATAGTTCTGCTAAGTGTGTCTGCATGCGTCTCATTATCTGGCAAACTGAAGTTTGTTAGTAAAATGT
This sequence comes from Protopterus annectens, assembly GCF_019279795.1. Classification (NCBI taxonomy): domain Eukaryota; kingdom Metazoa; phylum Chordata; order Ceratodontiformes; family Protopteridae; genus Protopterus; species Protopterus annectens. Next base: position 658,739,102 of record NC_056749.1, on the reverse strand, counting down.
AGTTTAAAACTAACTGTACCTTTTAAAACTGAAGCCAAATGTGGAAATACTATAGAAATGTCTCCCCTTTGTGTCCTGCATGAATTCCCACATGGCAACAAGATATATTTGCACTGACTGTAAAAGTGTTGGTTAGTAAACTGGTAATGTGAAAACAGTTTAGAAATCTCTTGTTATTAGCAAGTTGTAAGATATGTAGTTTGGAGCCACAAAAGTAAATAAATAAATTAAAAATACCACCATTAGTAAAATTAATTAGGTAATTGCAACCCTATTAAATTAGCAGTCTGACAAAAAACTTGTGTGACTTTTTGTGAAGATGTTAATTTAACAGATTGGTAGTTTAGTAGTAATTGTTTAAGCAGTGCTTTTACTGTTTGTGTAGTACAAAGTGGCAGGCAATATTTAAAGCACTTCTGTACTTGATGAAAGTTTTAAAGGGTATTTAAACCAATAATTTAAAACATTCAGTTTTCTAAAAAGATATGGAAAATGAAAGAAAAAAAAATATTTAAACTTTAAAAGGAGATTGGTCTGAGTGGACCAACCCATTCATAAGGCGTGGGAAGTTACACTAAGTTGTCTTTGAAAAAGAAGGCAAAGCTCTGCTGAGGACATGGTCACTCAGGATTACTTGCCAGTGTTGTCTTAGAATTCTACTTATTCTTCTATGAAAGAGAGACATTATCTGTCTATCTGTCATTTTTGAAGAACTCGTTCTAACTGTATTTTCTGAACTGAGCCCACATTATGTAAAGACTGCTCCAGAGTTTAATTTTAGAAGGAATCTAGAAAGAGTACAATTCAATAATACAAATATGCGTCTTGAAAAATTCAGTATTAGTTATGGTGTGGACTAGATGTTTTCAGACAGCTAGGTGGAAGTCATTAATCATAATGGTTTTCTGTAAGAGTTGGTAGCTATTTTAGCCATCCTTAACACTATTTTGAGTGTGTCTGTGCTTTCTGTTAGTCTCCTGTTCCTCTTGGTGAAGGAGATGCCAAGGATGTTACAATTCGGCTTGGTTTGGGTCATGTTTTATGATACTGCATAACAACCGTTTGGCTTCAGCAATAAATTAAGTATGAAGTACTTTGTGTGTGTGTGTGTGTGTGTGTGTGTGTGTGTGTGTGTGTGTGTGTGTGTGTGTGTGTGTGTGTGCGCGCGCGCTCATGCTTTCAAGTTCTGTATACTTGGGTTACAATATTGCTTGCTTTTGATCTACTAAAAATCATTTTGTTGAGTAAATTTAAGAATGTTTCAAGTAGTCAGAAAGTATCAAAATTAATATTTGATGTGATTTTCCATGCCTGAGAGCAATGTATCGAGAATTGTTCAACAGCACATTTTATTGAGTATGTTCGGTGCTATTTCTGTGCAAACACTGGCATTACTTGAGACTAATGTGAAATATTTCTTATCTGGGCTCCAGTCTTCTTCTTCTCTTTCGGCTGTTCCTGTTAGGTGTCCCCACAGTGGATCATCTGTTTCCATTTCTTCCTGTCCTCTCCATCTTGCTCTATCACACCAACCACCTACATGTCTTCTCTCTCCACATCCATAAACCTTACCTTAGGCCATCCTCTTTTCCTGTTACCTGGCAGCTTCAACCTTAGCATCTTTTTTCCAATATACTCAGCATCCCTCCTCAGCACATGTCCAAACCAACGTAATCTCGCCTCTCTGGCTTTGTCTCCAAACCGTCCAACCTGAGCTGACCCTCTAATATACTGATTCCTAATCCTGTCCATCCTTATCACGAACAGTGCACATCTTAATATTTTTAACTCTGCCACTTCCAGCTCTGACTCCTGCCTTTTTGTCAATTCCACCATCTCCAACCCATATAACATAGCTGGTCTCACTACCCTGTTGTAGACCCTTCCCTTTCACTCTTACTGGTACCCGTCTGTCACAAGTCACCCCAGTCCACCCTGCCTGTACTCTCTTCCACACTCACCATTACTCTGAACTGTCAATCCCAAGTACTTAAACTCATCCACCTTCGCCAGCTCTACTCCCTGCATCTTCACCATTCCTCTATCCTCCCTCTCATTCACACACACATATTCTGCCTTAGTCCTGCTGACCTTCATTCCTCTCTTCTCTAGAGCATGTCTCCACCTCTCCAGGGTCTTCACAACCAGGTCCCTACTCTTACTACAGATCACAGTGTCATTTGCAAACATCATAGTCTATGGGGCCTCCTGTCTGATCTCATCTGTCAACCTGTCCATCACCATTGCAAATAAGAAAGGGCTCAGAGCTGATCCTTGATGTAATCCCACCTCCACCTTAAACACATCCATCACTCCCCACTGCAGACTTCCCCACTGTCACACTACCCTCGTACATATCCTGTACCACTCTTACACACTTCTCTGCCACTCCTGACTTCCTCATACAATACCACAACTCCTCTCTAGGCACCCTGTCATATGTTTTCTCCAGGTCTACAAAGACGCAATGCAACTCCTTCTGACCTTCTCTGTATTTCTCCATCAACACTCTCGGAGCAAACATCGCATCTGTAGTGCTCTTTCCTGGCATGAAACCATACTGCTGCTCACTAATCATCTCCTCACTTCTTAACCTAGCTTCTACTACTCTATTTCCCATAACTTCAAGCTGTGACTGATCAGTTTTATCCCTCTGTAGTTACTGCAGCTTGCACATCACCCTTATTCTTAAAAATAGGTGCCAAAACACTTTTTCTCCACTCCTCAGGCATCCCCTAACTTTACAGTTTTTTATTAAACAATCTGATTAAAAACTCCACTGCCATTTCTCCTAAGCACCTCCATGCTTTCACTGGTATGTCATCTGGACCAACAGCCTTTCCATTCTTCATCCTCTTCATAGCTGTCCGTACTTCCTCCTTGTTAATCTGTTTCACTATACCCACATCATCCATCCTTCTCTCTCTCTTATTCTTTTCATTCATCAGCCTCTCAAAGTACTCTTTCCATCTGCTCAACACATTCTCCTCACGTGTGTGTACGTTTCCCTCACTATCCTTTATCACCTTTACCTGCTGCACATCTTTCCCAGCTCTGCTCCTCTTTCTAGTCAATCGATACAGGTCCTTTTCTCCCTCTTTAGTGTCCAACCTTTCATACAACTCTCCATGTGCTTTATCCTTAGCCTTCACCACCTCTCTCTTCACCATGCTCCTCATCTCCTTATACTCCTGTCTACTTTCTTCACCTCTCTGACAATCCCACTTCTTCTTCACCAGCCTCTTCCTCTGTATACTCTCCTGTACTTCCTCATTCTACCATCAGGTCTCCTTGTTCTCCTTCCTCTGTCCAGATGTCACACCAAGCACCTTTCTAGCTGTCTCCCTTATCTCTGCTGTAGTTACCCAGCTATTCGGTAACTCTTCACTGCCCCCCAGTGCCTGTTTTAACTCTTCCCTGAACTTCATCTCACAATCACCCTTTTTCAACTTCACCATTTGATCCTTGGCACTGCTCTCACACTTGTCCTCCTCTTCTTTATCACCAACGTCATCCTACAAACCACCATTCTATGCTGCCTCACTACACTTTCCCCTGTCACCACTTTACAGTCTCCGATCTCCTTCAGACTGGCCCTCCTGCATAGGATATAAATCCACCTGTGTGCATCTTCCTCCACTCTTGTACATCACCCTATGCTCCTCCCTCTTCTTAAAATATGTATTCACCACAGCCATGTCCATCCTTTTTTGCAAAATCCACTGCCATCTGACCTTCTGCATTCCTCTCCCTAACACCATCTCTGCCCATCACTTCCTCATCCCCTCTGTTCCCTTCACCAACATGCCCATTGAAATCCGCTCCAATCACCAGTCTCTCTCTCTTGGGTACACTCACCACCACTTCATCCAATTCACTCCAAAATGTTTCTTTCTCATTCATCGCACACCCAACTTGCGGGACGTAGGCACTAACAACATTCATCATTACACCATAAATTTCCAGCTTCATAAACATCACTCTATCCAACACTCTCTTTTCACCTCCAAAACACTCGGCATACTGTTCCTTCAGGATAACCCCTACCCCATTTTTCCTCACATTCACACCATGAAAGAACAATTTGAACCCACCTCCTTTACACCTGGCCTTACTCCCCTTCCATCTGGTCTCTTGCACACACAGTATATCAACCTTCCTTCTCTCCATCATATCAGCTAGCTCTCTCCCTATACCAGTCATACTGCCAACATTCAAAGTTCCTACCCTCACTACTACACTCCTAACCTTCCTCCTCTCTTTCTGCTTTCGGGCATGCCTTCCCTTCTTCTCCTTTGGCCAACAGTAGCCCAATTTCCGCCAGCACCCTGTTGGCTAACAGTACTGGTGTCAGTCGTTGTTAACCCGGGCCTCGACCGATCAGGTATGGAAATCTGTATTGTTGTCTGCATATGTTATTTGACCGAGGTTTTACACTGGATGCCCTTCCTGATGTAACCCTTCCTATTTATCTGGGCTTGGGACTGGCACGAAGAAATGCACTGGCTTGTGCATCCCCAGTGGCTAGGTTCTTATCTGGGCTCCAATAAATTCAAAAAGGATAGGTTCCTGACCCAGGGACTCCCCAGACTCTGGAATAGACTACCCATACATGTCAAGCAGAGTGCCTCTTTGGCCCTCTTCAAAAGTAACCTTGACGATTGGATGGGAGAAAGGAAATTCACCCCGGGGATCACATAAGTCGCCCTGCTAGACAGGGGTCCAGGAAGTAAATAGTGTGGGAAAAAATAGCCAGGGAATTATTATGGCTAGGCTTGTATAGGCCCTAGGGCCGATAGCCTAGTACCAGCCTATGAACCTAAAATTGTTTTTTCTTTTAACAAGTTTAAATAAGGCATTATATTTATGCTGCCGTAGACTGTCTTCAAACTAGTGATTTCCGTAGCTTGTCTAGGTGGAAGAGAAGTGCAGTCTGAGAGCGTTATAATGCAGATATTACAGGGCACAGTGGATGCAGTTATGAGGCAATAGACTCCATCTACTTCAGCACATCCAACCTGTGGAGAGAGAAAGCAGCAGGACTTCTTGGCCCTTAAATGCTGCACAGCACTTTAAGGGCATGCTGATTTATTGTGTACAGATTTTTGCCCATAGCAACAGGTATCTGCCATTTGGCAGCATACTTTATTTCCTTGCATTTAAATTATTTATATCTAGTCTCTCTGCAAAGGAAGCCATTGTAGTCTGTGGTTTATACGATCTCCTGATGGGTGTGCGCCCATTAATACAACATAGCAACATACTTTCATAGTAGATCAAGTTATTGCTGTAATAAAGTTACTCAGTCTTCCATTCCTAACCGAGTACATTTGTTACCATGTAAAGGAAATGCCTGTCCCAATCGAGGGCTTCGTTCATTCTATCATTAGAAGTGAATTGAGGATTGACAGACTTTGCTTATTTAGTAGGGTAGTGGCATTTTCAACAGTGGATGTTGTCACATGTGTATGTTTAACTAGTGAATATATTTACTGTGATTGATCCACTTGGCAGGACAAATTCAATTTTTTTGATTTACTGGAATTTCCTTGAGTAATTGTCTTAGCAAATGATTGTATTTTTTCTCCTCCTGTTCTCTGTACCCATGCTGGTAAACTATTAAAAACATTTTACGTTTATATATCTTGCATGTATTACATGTTAGAGACTTTCTACCTGTGCCATAAATGGGATTTTCCTCTTTAACTGTTGCAGCTAACCATTTTTAATACTCCTGTTTCTTACTGTAGATGCAGAGATTTAAACTGGCTGAAGTATGCTTTACACATCAGAAAGGAATTTACATTATTTGGCATATTGCACAGACTGCTCAACCTTTTAGCAAGATTACCAAAACAGAAGTAAATGGAACCTTGTCCACCACTGCTGGATACAAATGCTTTATTTAAAATACCAAAACATAAGTGCTTTCACAGTCTCTATGACTGCTTCCTCAGACAACTTTGAACAACTAAAGCACATTCTTTATACAATTAAAACTCAATTGACAAGTAATTGATAGCAATTAGGGCATTTAAGGTGCCCCTTACACTTTGATACTAAAACTAATGCTTAATTTACAACCTTGTTTATTAAAAAACTTTTTTTAAAAAATGTATTCACATTTGTCTGCACATTCTTTATACAATTAAAACTCAATTGACAAGTAATTGATAGCAATTAGGGCATTTAAAGTGCCCCTTACACTTTGCTACTAAAACTAATGCTTAATTTACAACCTTGTTTATTAAAAAACTTTTTTTTAAAAATGTATTCACATTTGTCTACACATTTTAAAGTGCTGTGCATATGTCTGTTAATGTCAGAGTGCTCCAGCTTTTCAAAATGGTTTCAATGATGCTGCTTCATTTATACCCGGTGGTGTATCTGCATTAAGTTTAATGATCCGCCTCTGCTCAGCTGCTTCATTCCTATTTCTCACATCACCTGTTCTCATCCCTTCTCTGATTTACCTCTAGAACAAAGAATTTGAAAGTATGGTCTCTCCCTTCTGCCTCAGCATGCTTGGTCAATGCACTGATGTCCTTCAAGGATGCATCTGCAGTCCTTACAAATGGGTTGTCCTGTCGTCAGGCAGCCCTTCGGTCGGCCGGATTCCAAAGTCTGGGTCTGGCTTCGGCTGGTGTCGCGCTTCACCCGACGTCATTGCTGCAGTTATTCGGGTATAAAGGCATCAGCCGACGCCATTTTCCTCGGTCTTTCTTGCCGCGTGGCGCCCGAAGCAGAAGCTGTTCGCAAGTGCCGGTCGGTCAGAACCAGAGATTACTACTACCGAATACTACTTCGAAGACTTCTAAAAAGCTTAGTACCCTGTTGGGGACTCTTTCTTGCCTCAGCCGATGTCAGAAAAAGTGAATAACTGTTTAACTTGTGGGAAACAAATACCTCATAAAGATTTCCACTCTTACTGCTTACCTTGTTTAGGCCCAGACCACGACGTAGCAGCTTGTCTAGCCTGTGCTTCTTTTAACCGACGGACGTTAGACGCCGGTTGGAGTTTGCAGAACAGTTTTTCGGCTCTGATTTTGCTTATATCATCCCGTCGGATCCTCCGACTTCACAAATAACCAAAAAACGCAGGGAAAAGGACCGACACTCGCGGTCCGCGGTTTTGGCCAAAACCGCGGTTAAGCCAACCACGAGTGTCTTGGTTTCGGCTGAAACCGAGCAAGCAGTTCTTTCCCCAGCCGAAAACATGCCTTCTACCGAGGCCTCTTCTAACCTGGTGGAATCGGCTTCGGAAATCCAACCTGCAGTTGCGATTTCTCAGGAATTATCAGACACTATTCCCTTGGATATTTCAACCCCTGCACATGGAGCTGCTAGGCCTCCTGCAGCCGTGTCTATTAAGGCCTTTGCCAGGGCTAAAGCTTCAAAAACGGTGCCTGTTAAGCCCCCCTCTCACAGGCCCAGCACCAGTTCCCATATGCTTTCCTTGGCTGAGGATCTCATTTCTTTAATTCGTGGATCCCAGCCTCATCCAGACAGGACCTCTCATCCACCTCCAGAGAAGAGGCTTAGAGCAGAGCCCCCAGAGCCTGTATCCACAGATGATTCCTCTGATGACTCAGAACATACAGACCCTCCTGAGGCTCCTTATTCTCCTTACGAAGACTCTGATGCTGAAGAGTCCATACCTTCAGCCTCTCCACCTGAGGAATTTTCCTTTCGGGAAACCTTGCATGCTATGAGGGAACAATTTCAGTGGCAGGGCCAAGATTTCTCAGACTCCAGGAAAAGGCTTAGAACCTTTCTACATTTACCACAGCATAGGCCTTTAGCTATACCTCCAGTTCTTTCTGTTGTAGATGATGCATTTAATGATGCTTGCACTGCTCCTGATGCATTACCTCTGGCCCCTGCTAAGCCCGATAGGTTCTACAGGGTCCCGGACACTCATCATCATTTATACAAGGCCCAATTTGCAGATCCAGAGACTATCTCCCGGGGCCCTAAAGCTGTAGCTACTACATCTACTAACCCCCCCCCCCTCTGAAAGGGAATCCAGGTCCTTAGAGCGATGGGGTAAAAAAATTTACACCTCTGCTACTTTATCAGCTAGGGCTTTGAACTGCCAGTTTCATATGATTCAATATCAAGAGTTTATGCTAGACCAGTTAACTAAAAAGCTGTCCTCTGAAGAATCTTTAGATAAGAAATATGTTCAGGAAATGGTACATAACATACAGCAGGTTAGTAACCATTCTTTGAAATGTGGCTATGATGCACTGGAGGCTTCCTTTAGATCAGCCATGACTGGCACAGTTATCAGGAGACATGCATGGTTGAAAGAGCAGGCATTACCAGACCATGTCAAATCAAAGCTTAGATGCTCCTATGGACAAAGTCAATTTATTTGGTTCCCCTGCACAGCAGGTACTAAATAAGATGGAAGAGAAGGTGAAATCTGTACAAACAGTGAAAGATTTCTTACAGGTTCAACCTCCAAGGTTTAGCAGGAACTGGCCCTCCAAGAATTGGTCCTTTCCGGACTCCTCTAAGATACAGAGAGGCAGGAATAGGCGTTCAAGAGGCAGAAACCAATCCAGGGGTGCCTACAGGGGACGCCAGTGGCAAGGTAACAACCAGCGAGGCACAGACTCAGCCACCACCACTACAACAACACAATCACAGTGACTTGGCTGTGGCACCACCTACCAGGGAACAACTGGAAGCACCCTTAGGCGGAAAGCTAACGTTATTTTCAAAGAACTGGCATTGCATCACAAGGGAAAAATGGATTTTGCAAACTGTAGACCAAGGTTACAGGTTCCATTTCTATACTCTACCAGAAAAGAGAGGAATGCCAAACCTACCTCCTACTCAAAGGGCAGAAGCTCTAAAGCAAATATCTCAATTATTAAGAATGAGAGCTGTGGAAAAGGTACCATCTATGGAACAAGGAAAGGGATTTTACTCCAGACTCTTCCTGGTACCAAGAAAAGAGAACAAATGGAGGCCTATTCTCGACCTGTCCGCTTTAAACACATTTCTCATTGTTCCAAAATTCAAAATGCTGACCCTACAGCAGCTCCTTCCCATGCTGGGCAAGGAGTCTTGGCTGGTAACTCTAGATCTCAAGGAGGCATACCTGCACGTCCCCATACGACCATATTGCAGAAGATACCTCAGATTTCTTGCAGGATCAGAGCATTATCAATTCTCAGCATTGCCCTTTGGCTTATCTACTGTGCCCAGAGTGTTCACGAAATGCCTGGCATCAGTAATAGCTCATTGCAGACTTCAGGGAATTCAAATTTACCCATACCTGGATGACTGCCTGATACAAGCGGACAACAAAAGCAAGCTAACAGAAGACTTACAAAGAGTCATTTACCTGCTGCAAGCCCTGGGATATACAGTCAATATAAAAAAAGTCAAGGCTGATTTCCATCCCAAAGAATAACCTTTCTGGGTGCAGAGCTGGACACATCAACACAAATGGCATTCCTAACTGCAGAAAAGAAAGAGCAACTACCTCTCTACTTCTTGGCATTAATAAAGCAGAACCATCTGACTGCAAGGAAAGTACTACAAGCCCTAGGCTTAATGGCATCCTGCATAATTCTGGTCCCTCATGCCAGGCTACATATGAGAAAGCTACAGTGGTACCTAATGAATTTGTGGTCTCAACACAAGCACAGCCTCGAAACCAAAATTCCAATAATCCCATGCCCGAAACAAGAGTTCCTATGGTGGGTTCAGGCCTGTCAATCAAACACAGGATTGCCCTTCTGCAACAGTCAACCAAGCCAAACTATCACGACAGATGCATCAGACCTCAGTTGGGGGGCACACATGCTGGACAAGTGCATACAAGGCTTATGGACTCAAGACCAGCTGCGCCTGCACATAAATCTAAAGGAAATGCTGGCAGTAAAATTGGCAATCCAGTCATTCAGACCATTTCTCCAGGAAGGTCAGTTGATGATAAGGACAGACAACACCACAGTTATGTGGTACATCAACAAACAGGGAGGCACACATTCATACCCTCTATGCCGGCTGGCACTGGACCTATGGGATGTGGCTCTGAGCTACAACATTCAGTTACAAGCAATTTTTGTACCGGGAAAAGAAAACATTCTAGCGGACATACTAAGCAGAACTACCACGGATGCCCACGAATGGATGCTGCATCCGGACATCTTCAAAGCCATCACAAGAGAATGGGGATTACCACAAATAGACTTATTTGCATCCCCACTCAATCACCAGCTAAAAAGATTCTGCACAAGGGCGTACCACCCACTTGCTTGGAAGGTGGACTCCCTATCTTTCAGTTGGAAGAACCTGAGAGCATATGCATTCCCACCACTACCTTTGATGCACAAGGTGCTTTTGAAGATCAAAGAGGAACGTCCAAGGATCATTCTGATAGCTCCAGACTGGCCAAGGCAACATTGGTACCCATTGCTGAGGAGCATGTCTCGGGAACAAATATGGGCACTACCTCTTATCCCATTACTGTTAACACAGAACAACTACAACATCCTGCATCCAAACCTGAAAACTCTGCAGCTAACTGCCTGGAACATTACATAAGAACAATTAACCCAAATTTATCCCAAAGGGTTAAAGACATAATCCTTGAGGCTCGTAGACCTTCAACACGAAAGAATTATGCAGCAAAATGGAAAAGATATCTCATTTGGAGTACTGCAAAAGGGGGAAGATGTGGCACTGGTAAACATAGCCAACATCCTGGAGTACTTGGCAGAGCTCTTCCATACAGGCCTGTCCTATTCTTCCATCAAGATACATGCATCAGCCATTTCAGCAGAATACAGCTTGGATCCTCCTGTCTTCTCACATCCTCTGCTCAGGCAGTTTCTGAGAGGAATTAAAAATGTGAAACCTCCCAGGAAACCACCATTGCCAGCATGGGACTTTAACTTTGTACTAGAAAAATTGACACTTCCCCCTTTCGAACCAGCAGCAACAGCAGAATTACAATACTTATCCTGGAAGACTGCTTTCCTGCTGGCAATCACCTCAGCAAGAAGGGTCTCTGAACTACAAGCATTAATGGCAGTGCAACCCTTCCTGATCTTCCATCAAGATAGTGTGTCCATGAGAACAAATCCTACATTTATGCCTAAGGTGGTATCCAGAGTATCTTTAAATCAGGCCAACCCTCAGAACAGGGGAGAAAGACTGTTGCATACCTTGGATGTACATAGACAATTACGCTACTACCTGGACAGGACCAAGACCAATAGAAAAACTGACCAGCTTCTGGTAGCATATGCAACAGGAAAGGAAGGAAAACCAATTTCAAAACAGACAATCTCCAAATGGATAGGAAATTGCATTAGATTTTGTTACTCCTACCATGGAAAGAAAACTCCAGAGAACATCCGGCCTCACTCCACAAGGGCTACAGCCACTACCACAGCTTTCTTACGAGGAGTGGCTACCAAGGACATTATTATAGAGGCTGCTACTTGGACCTCCGTGCATACATTTGCCAAGCATTACAATTTACCATTATACTCCAGATCCCGAGCAGGTTTTGCCACTGCTGTTTTGCAAGGGATCCTAACTACACCATAATTTTACCTTTTTCCTCCTCCCCTAGTTTAGCTATGGTATTCTACCCATTTGTAAGGACTGCAGATGCATCCTTGAAGGACATAGTACAGTTTTGTACCTACCATAAATGTAGATGTCCGATAGGAATGCATCTGCAGTCAGGATTACCCACCCACCTTCCCCTCTGTGGTACTCCTAGGGTATTTGCCATCCTTCAGCTAGCTTGGGGGGGATCTATTATGGTGTATTTGTTTGTATATATGTACATACATGCTTATTTTATGTGTTTGCTCTCTACTATTTGGAAACATTGGCATTTATTCAAATTTAGCCATCCAAAAGGGCACCTGGCATCTGGGGCAAGAAACACTGAGGAAAATGTCATCGGCTGATGCCTTTATACCCGAATAACTGCAGCAATTACGTCGGGTGAAGCGCGACACCAGCCGAAGCCAGACCCAGACTTTGGAATCCGGCCGACCGAAGGGCTGCCTGACGACAGGACAACCCATTTGTAAGGACTGCAGATGCATTCCTATCGGACATCTACATTTATGGTAGGTACAAAACTGTACTTTTTCTTTTCCATTAATGATGTCTCTATTGTGTTCTAATATACGGTCCATAAACATCCTGTTTGTCTTCCCTGTATAGAAGACCATGCACCTCATGCAGAAACTAAAATACGCAACATTCTTGGTTCGACAGTCAGCATAGCAATTCGCATGAATTACTGTCCGACTGTATGTATGTGTAAAAGTAGTGAAAGAATATATGAATTTGCATGGTGCACAATTTCTGCCCATGCAAGTCCCTAGTCTTGAAGATGCAATAGATGGCCGAATTGTTTGTGTTTTGTAACAGCTGTTGTTTAAGACATTTTTTGTTTTTAAAAGAGAACAGTGGAGTGTTGGAGTGTTCTCCAACACTTCTATAAGCTCATCTGCTGCTGCCAAGATGTTCCAGTTCTTCCTGAACACCTCACAGAACACATTAATGTCACTAGAAAATGAAATTGTGAATCTGATCTTTATTCATGTCGGATGCAGAATCCGCCTGCTGTGCAAAATAGGCTTTGCCCTCTGTTCCCCCTTTCTTTCAATGATTCTTTTATACATTTATCCAGTTCCTTCCTAGAATATCCTCTTTCTAGAAATTATTCCCTGAGATTATCCAGAACTGCTATTAACTGTTTAATTGTTGTGCAGTCTCATAATTCTCAAGATCTGACCCTTCATGATGTTATGTTATAAAACACAAAAATTCGACCACCTATTCAAATTCCAGACTCGGGACTTGCATGGGCAGAAATTGTGCAGCATGCAAATTCATACATTCTTGCACTACTTTTACACATACATACAGTCGGACAGTAATTCATGTGAATTGCTATGCTGACTGTCGAACCAAGAATGTTGTGTATTTTAGTTTCTGCGAGAGATGCATGGTCTTCTATATAGGGAAGACAAACAGGATGTTTAAGGACCGTATACTAGAACACAATAGAGACATTGTTAATGGAAAGGGGAACAGTGCATTGGCCAAGCATGCTGAGGCAGAAGGGAGAGACCATACTTTCAAATTCTTTGTTCTAGAGGTTATCAGAGAAGGGATGAGAAGAGGTGATGTGAGAAATAGTACTGAAGCAGCTGAGCAGAGGTGGATCATTAAACTTAATGCAGATACACCACCGGATATAAATGAAGCAGCATCATTGAAACCATTTTGAAAAGCTAGAGCACTCTGACATTAACAGACATATGCACAGCACTTTAAAATGTGTAGACAAATGTGAATACATTTTAAAAAAAAAAAAAGTTTTTTAATAAACAAGGTTGTAAATTAAGCATTAGATTTTTTTAGTAGCAAAGTTTAAGGGACACTTCAAATGCTCTAATTGCTATCGATTACTCGTTAATTGATTTTTAACTGTATAAAGAATGTGCTTTAGTTGTTTAAAGTTGTCTGAGGAAGCGGTCATAGAGACTGTGAAAGCGCTTGCATTTTGGTATTTTAAATAAAGCATTTGTATCCAGCCGTGGTGGACAAGGTTCTATTTACTTCTGTTTTGGTGATGTTCTTCGTGTTTCACTGTTGCAGTCATCACTTTTGGGTTATCTGCTTGCAGTAGCCCTCAGCCGGCCTGATTAACAATGTCTTGGGTCCTGTGTTGTTTGCTGTCCCTTCTTCCATGATGTCAGGTCATCACGGGTATAAAACATGCAGCCAATGCCATTACATCAGTCTTTCTTGCCGTGCAGTGCCCGAAGCAGTTCATAAGTGCTGGTCGGCCAACTCCTGAAATTTTTGTTTTCAAGTTTCATAACCAAAGTCTTCAACTAAAGCTAAGTATCCTGTTGGGGAAACTTTTTCTTGCGCCTTACCGATGTCAGTAAAAGTTAATAATTGCATTACTTGTGGAAAGCAAATACTTCATAAAGATTTTCATTCGTACTGTATTCCTTGCCTAGACCCTGACCACGATGTAGCGTGCTGTCGGTTTTGTGCTTTATTTAATCAGCGCACTATCCGTCATCGGTATATTTTCGCCTCTAAATATTTCAGTTCTCTGTTTAATTATCCAGAAATGTCATCTGTTAGCCATCCGACTACCAGGATTCCAAAAAAATGCAAGGATAAAGACGGAGACAGGCCGCCGAGGTCCAAAACTACCGACGCCGCTTGTCCTAAGCCAGTCGCCAGTTTGCCAGTACTCAGTGAGGTGCTTTTGCAGCCCCTGATACCCACTACATCTGATTTGCAGGCCTCTACTGAGAATCATTCGTAGTCCGGTATGCCACAAGAGATTTTTCAACTATGGAACCTGAAGATGTCTCTACCTTGGATGGGTCTGGAGCCGCTGTGCAGGCACCAGCTTCTGAGGGTGTATTCAGGCCTACGGACTTGCATATTAAACAGACGCCTCCTTCTTCTTTTAGGCCTAAATCTCAAACCATGCCTAAAAAAACGATGCCCAGGCCGCATGCCTAAAAAACAAATTATAAGAATGGCTGAAGATCTTATAACTCAAATCAGGGGAAGCCAGCCACCCTCTTCTAAGAGACCTAGGACTGAAGTTGTTTATGAATCTTCTGACCAGGATTCTGATTTTTCTGATTCTTCTGGTGATCTGGATTTGCTGTTATCTACTTATGAGGATTCTGATGCAGAGGACTCTATTACCTCTGCTTCCCCTCCAGAGGATTTTTCTTTTGGTGAAACCTTACATACTCTAAGGGAGCATTTCCAGTGGGAAAGCTAGGATTTTTCTGATTCAAAAAAGAGGCTTAGGGATTCCTTACTCCTGCTTTAGCTATTCCTCCTGTACTAGACATTGTTGATGATGCTTTTTCGGAATCTAGTTTGGCCCCTGATTCTTTGCCTCCTGCTCCCAGAAAACCTGACAGATATTACAGGGTTCCTGATTCACACGAGTTCCTTTTTAAAAATCCTTTTGCAGATCCAGAGACTATTTCACAAGGACCCAAGGGCATTAAGGCTTCTACTGCTAAAAATCCTACCCCTTCTGATAGAGACTCCAGGGCGCTGGATAGATGGGGTAAGAAGGTTTACACTTCTGCAACCTTGGCCATTAGGGCTTTAAACTGCCAGTTTCATATGTTGAAGCATCAACATGTTATTGGATTGCTTAAACAGAAAATGATGATGACTCCTGACTGTGCAGAAAATAAAGAATTGCAGGATTTAATGCATTCTGCTGAACAGGCTGGAAAACATACTTTGCAATGTGGATTTGATTCTTTAGAGGCCTCTTGCAGGGCTGCTGTTACTGATCCTGTGCTCAGAAGGCATGCTTGGCTTAAGGATCATTCTTTACCTGATCATGTTAAAGCTAAATTGTTGGATGCTCCCTTAAATCAGGACCGCCTGTTTGGCAACAAGGCTGAGGAAGTTCTTAAAAAGATGGAAGATAAAGCTAAATCTATGCCAACTGTTAAAGATGTCTTACAAGTTCAGCCTCATAGATTTAGTGGGCACTGGCCCTCTAATTATTGGTCCTTTCCAGCCTCTTCAAGGTCTTCTTAAGCCAAACCCAGACATAGCAGAAACCCCAGGTTTCATTCCCAGGGGACACACAAGACTAAGCAGTGGGGGGATGTCCTTCATGGATGCATCTGCAGTCATAACAACTGGGTTGTCCTATCGTCAGGCAGCCCTGCAGTCGGCCGGATTCCAAAGTCCGGGTCCGGCTTCGGCTGATGTCGCACCTCACCCGACGTCATCTCTGCTGGTCTCCGGGTATAAAGGCATCAGCCGATGCCATTTTCTTCAGTCTTTCTTGCCGCATGGCGCCCGAAGCAGAAGCTGTTCGCAAGTGCCGGTCGGTCGGATCCAGAGATTTCTACTACCGAATACTATTTCGAAGACTTCTAAAAGCTAAGTACCCCGTTGGGGACTCTTTCTTGCCTCAGCCGATGTCAGAAAAAGTCAATAACTGTTTAACTTGTGGGAAACAAATACCTCATAAAGATTTCCACTCTTACTGTTTGCCTTGTTTAGGCCCAGACCACGACGTAGCAGCCTGTTCGGCCTGTGCTTCCTTCAACCGACGAACGCTTAGGCGTCGTCGGAGTTTGCTGAACAGTTTTTTACAGAATTTGCGTACATTATGCCGTCGGATCCTCCGACTACCCAAATTGTTAAGAACGCAAAGAAAAGACCGACTGCGGTCCACGGTTTCAGCGAAACCATGGAGAAGCAAACCATGAGTGTCTCGGTTTCGGCGAAACCGAGAAAACTGTTCAAAGCACAGCTGAATCTTTGTCTACTTCTGAGGTTCCTGCTACCTTACTTGAATCGGCCTCTGAAATTTTACCTACTACAGTGGCTTCTAGTGATTTATCAGACACCATCCCTTTGGATGTCTCTACCCCAGCACGTGGTGCTGCTAGGCCTCCTGCAGCCATGTCCATTAAGGCCTTTGCCAGGGCTAAAGCAGCCAAGTCTACTAAATCAGTGCCTGTTAAACCCCCCTCAACCAGGTCTACTTCTAGTTCACAAATGCTTACTCTGGCAGAAGATTTAATATCCTTAATTAGGGGATCTCAATCTCACCCAGACAGGGCCTCTCAGCCCCCAGAGAAGAGACCTAGGGCAGAGCCCCCCGAGCCTGTGTCCTCTGATGATTCTGCGGATGACTCAGATATTACAGACCAGCCAGAGGCTCCTTTCTCCAATTATGAAGACTCAGATGCTGAAGAATCCATTCCAGCTGCTTCTCCACCAGAAGAATTCTCCTTTGGGGAAACCTTACATGCCATGCGAGAACAATTCCAATGGCAGCAAAAGGATTTCTCAGATTCCAGAAAAAGACTTAGGATTTTTCTGCACCTTCCACAACACAGGCCCATAGCTATACCTCCTGTCCTCCCTGTTGTGGACGATGCCTTTAATGATGTCTGCTCTGCACCAGATTCCTTACCTCCAGCCCCTGCCAAACAAGACAGATTTTACAGGGTACCAGACACGTATCATCATCTATACAAGGCCCCTCTTGCAGACCCCGAAACTATATCCCAGGGGCCTAAGGCAGTAGCCTCGACCACTGCAAAAAACCCTATTCCTTCTGAAAGGGAAGCCAGGTCTTTAGACAGATGGGGCAAAAAAGTTTATACCTCAGCTACTCTCTCAGCTAGAGCTTTAAACTGTCAGTTTCACATGATACAATACCAAGAGTTTATGCTTGATCAGTTAACTAAAAAACTATCCTCTGACGACTCTATAGATAAGAAATATGTATTAGAAATGGTAAATAACATACAACAGGTTAGTAACCATTCCTTAAAATGTGGCTATGATGCACTGGAGGCTTCATTTAGATCAGTCATGACTGGCACAGTGATAAGAAGACATGCATGGCTGAAGGAACAAGTCTTATCGGATCATGTTAAATCTAAGTTATTAGATGCTCCTATGGATAAGACCAGTTTGTTTGGTACTCCTGCCCAGCAGGTAATGAAGAAAATGGAAGAAAAGGCAAAATCTGTTCAAACGGTTAAAGATTTCTTGCAGGTTCAGCCACCAAGGTTTAGCAGGAACTGGCCTGCCAAAAATTGGTCCTTTCCTGACTCCACAAGATCCCAAAGGGGCAGGAATAGACGTTCCAGAGGCAGAAACCAATCCAGAGGAGGTGCCTACAGAGGCGACAGTGGCAAGGTAATAACAGAGGCACAGACTCAGCCACTACCACTACAACAGCACAATCACAGTGACTTAACTCTACATCCGCCTACCAGGAACAAATAGCAGCTCCATTAGGCGGAAAATTAACCTTATTTTTGAAAAACTGGCACTACATCACAAAAGACAAGTGGATTTTGCAAACCATAGACCAAGGTTACGGTTCCACTTTCACACTCTACCAGTCAAAGAGGAATGCCAAACCTGCCTCCAAATCAAAAAACAGAAGCTCTACAGCAGATAAGGCAATTAGCAAAGATGAGAGCTGTGGAAAGAGTGCCAATAACAGAACAAGGCAAAGGCTTTTACTCCAGATTATTCCTAGTTCCAAGAAAGGAAAAAAGTTGGAGACCTATTCTCGACCTGTCCACCTTAAATACATACATCATTGTCCCAAAATTCAAAATGCTGACCCTACAGCAACTTCTTCCCATGCTGGGCAAGGAGTGTTGGCTGGTAACTCTAGATCTCAAGGAGGCATACCTGCACATCCCCATTCGACCAATTTGCAGAAGATACCTCAGATTTCTTGCAGGATCAGAGCATTATCAATTCTCAGCATTGCCCTTTGGCTTATCTACTGCACCCAGAGTATTCACAAAATGCCTGGCATCAGTAATCGCCCACTGCAGACTACAGGGAATCCAAATTTATCCATACCTGGACGACTGCCTGCTACAAGGGGCAACAAAAGCAAGCTGACAACAGATTTACAAAGGGTCATTTACTTGCTACAAGCACTGGGATACACAGTCAATTTGCAAAAGTCAAGGCTGATACCATCCCAAACAAGGACATTCCTGGGCGCGGAATTGGACACTGTAAAACAAATGGCATTCCTAACCGCAGAAAAACAAAAAGAACTCCCTCTTTACTTCTTGGCTCTAACAAAACAGAACAAGTTAACAGCAAGAAAAGTCCTTCAGGCCTTGGGCTACATGGCATCATGCATAATCTTGGTTCCACATGCCAGACTACATATGAGAAAACTACAGTGGTACCTAAGGAATTTATGGTCCCAACACAGGCACAGCCTAGAAGCGGAAATTCCACTAATCCCATGCCTAAAACAGGAGTTCCTATGGTGGGCACAAGCATGCCAGTCAAACCCAGGCCTACCCTTTCACAGCTATCAAGCAAGCCAGACCATCACAACAGATGCCTCAGACCTAGGATGGGGGGCTCACATGCTGGACAAATGCGTACAAGGATTGTGGACGCAGGATCAACTCCACCTGCACATCAACCTAAAAGAAATGCTGGCAGTAAAACTGACAATCCAAAATTTCAGACCATTTCTCAAAGAGGGCCATTTGATGATAAGGACAGACAACACCACAGTCATGTGGTACATCAACAAGCAGGGAGGCACTCATTCATACCCCCTATGCAGAATGACTTTGGAGCTTTGGAACCTGGCACTCAGCTACAACATCCAGTTACAGGCAATATTTGTACCGGAAAGGACAATACTCTAGCAGACATATTGAGCAGAACCACATCGGATGCCCACGAATGGATGCTACACCCGGACATCTTCAAGACCATCTCAAAGAAATGGGGAAGACCACGGATAGATCTATTCGCTTCCCCTCTCAATCACCAGCTCAAAAAATTCTGCACAAGGACATTCCACCCACTTGCATGGAAAGTGGATTCGCTCTCCTTCAGCTGGAAAGGTCTAACAGCATATGCATTTCCACCTCTTCCCTTGATACACAAGTTATTACTAAAAATCAAGGAGGAATGTCCAAGGATAACCCTGATAGCTCCAAACTGGCCAAGACAACACTGGTACCCATTACTGAGGAGCATGTCTCGGGACAACATGTGGCCAATACCCCTGATGCCTTTGATGTTAACTCAGAACAACTACAGCATCATGCATCCAAACCTAAAAACGTTACAACTGACTGCATGGCACATCACATAGCAGCAACTAACCCAGAACTTTCACAAAGGGTTAAAGACGTTATCCTTGAAGCCCGCAGACCTTCAACAAGAAGGAACTATGCAGGAAAATGGAAAAGGTTTGTCATTTGGAGCACTGAAAGAGGAAAAGATGTGTCAATTATAGATATGGCTAACATTTTGGAGTATCTGGCAGAGCTTCTACATACAGGCCTGTCCTATTCCTCCATCAAGATACATGCATCAGCTATTTCAGCAGAATACAGCTTTGATCCACCTGTCTTTTCACATCCTTTACTCAGGCAGTTCCTCAGAGGAATCAAGAATGTAAAACCTCCAAGGAAACCACCATTGCCAGCTTGGGATTTGAACTTTGTGCTAGAAAAATTGACACTGGGACCTTTTGAACCAGCAGCCACAGCGGACCTACAGCATCTATCGTGGAAAACTGCTTTCCTACTGGCAATAACCTCAGCAAGGAGGGTCTCTGAACTTCAGGCCCTAATGGCGGTACAGCCCTTCCTAATCTTCCACCAAGATAGAGTGTCCATGAGGACTAATCCTACTTTTATGCCTAAGGTGATATCCAGAGTGTCTTTAAACCAGGCAATCCACCTACCTACCTTCTTTCCCAACCCACAAAAAAGAGGGAAAGAATGCTGCATTCCTTGGATGTACATAGACAGTTACGCTACTACCTGGACAGAACAAAAAGTAGCAGAAAAACTGACCAGCTTTTTGTAGCCTATGCAACAGGAAAGGAAGGAAAAGCAATTTCCAAACAGACATTCTCCAAATGGATAGGAAATTGCATACGATTCTGTTACTCCTTCCATGGAAAACCAATTCCACAGAACATAAGGCCTCATTCTACAAGGGCAACAGCCACTACCACAGCCTTCCTACGAGGTGTGGCAACCAAGGACATTATTGAGGCGGCTACTTGGACCTCCGTGCATACATTTGCCAAGCGTTATAACTTACCTTTGTATTCCAGATCCCGAGCAGGGTTTGCCACTGCTGTGCTGCAAGGGATCCTAACCACACCATAATCTAAATTTTTTCCTCCTCCCTTAGTTGGCTATGGTATTCTACCCAGTTGTTATGACTGCAGATGCATCCATGAAGGACATAGTACAGTTTTGTACCTACCATAAATGTAGATGTCCGAACTGGATAGCATCTGCAGTCAGGATTACCCTCCCTCCTTCCCCTCTGTGGTACTCCTAGGGTATTTACCCTCTTAATAGCTAGCTAGTGGGGGGAGTCTCTTATGGTGTATTTGTTTGTATATATGTACATACATGCTTATTTTCTGAGTTTGCCTTCTATCCTTTTGGAAACATTGGCATTTATCCAAAAATTAGCCTTCCAGGAAGGGCATCTGGGGCAAGAAACACTGAAGAAAATGGCGTCGGCTGATGCCTTTATACCCGGAGACCAGCAGAGATGACGTCAGGTGAGGTGCGACATCAGCCGAAGCCGGACCCGGACTTTGGAATCCGGCCGACTGCAGGGCTGCCTGACGACAGGACAACCCAGTTGTTATGACTGCAGATGCTATCCAGTTCGGACATCTACATTTATGGTAGGTACAAAACTGTACTTTTCCGCACCCAAATCAGGGAGTAGTAAGACTTCCCCCTATGGAAAACAGTCTCAATGACTGGCTTCTAAAACTTCCAAGCACTTCCCAAATGAATGCTTCTTTAGGCGGAAAGATTGGTCCAAAACTGGGAACTCATTACCCAGGGCAAATGGCTTTTAAATATAGTGTCCCAAGGATACAGATTTCACTTCCACACCTTACCAACACCAAGCAGGTGGCCAGATCTACCCCCAAATCAGTGGGCGGAGGCCCAAAATCAAGTACTCTCTCTCTTAAGCATGGGGTCTATTCCATTTGGTACCAGAAGATAAAAAGGGACAAGGGTTCTATTCAAGAATTTTTCCTGGTACCCAGAAAAGGCAATACACTGCATCCTCTCCAAGACCTTTCTACTCTAAATACCTTTCTGGTGATTCCAAAATTCAAGATGCTGACTCTTCACCAGCTGCTTCCTATGCTAGGCAAAGATGCATGGTTGGCAACACTAGACTTAAAAGAAGCATACCTGCACATCCCTGTCAGGGAGTCTTGCAGAAAATACCTATGCTTCAAACAGGCTGCATGCACTATCAGTTCTCTGCACTGCCCTTTGGCTTATCTACTGCGCCCAGTGTATTCACAAAGCGCCTAGCTCCAGTCATTGCATTCTGCAGGAAAAGAAATATTCAAATATGCCCATATCTGGACGATTGTCTAATTCAGGCAGAAAGCCAGGACATACTTTTGAATCATCTGGCCTTTGTTCAAAGGGTACTGATTTGTCTGGAGTACACCATAAACAAAAAGAAATCACACCTGGTACCCTGTCAACAAATTATATTCCTGGGAGCAAGCCTGAATGCAACTTCCCAGATGGCTTTCCTCATGCCAGAGAATGGATTCATTTGACAACCTACTTCAAACAAGTGGCCACAAAATCCCAGTTATCTGCAAGGAAAATACTGCAAGCCTTGGGGTTCGTGGCCTCCTGCATTCTTCTAGTTCCATAAGCAAGGCTGCATATGAGGAAACTGCAATGGTATCTCAAAAGCCTATGGTGTCAACATTCACAGGATCTAGAAGCAATGATTCCTATCATACCTTGCCTTCACCTAGAGTCCCTTTGGTGGGCAGAGGCCTGCCACCAAAACATGGGACTACCATTCACACTACCCCCTGCCACCCAAACCTTAACAGATGCATCAGACTATGCATTGGGGGCCCACCTGGCAGGGAAGTGCATTCAGGGCAAATGGAACCCAAGTCAAATGCACCTGCATATCAATCAAAAATAAATGTTAGCTGTCCAGAATGCTCTGACTGCCTTCAAGGACCACATTCTTCCAGGACAATTAATGATAAAGACCGACAACACCACTGTTATGTGGTACCTAAACAAGCAGGGGGGTACACATTCTTATCCCCTCTGCAGACTAGCCATGGCATTGTGGAACACAGCTCTGAGCTGTCAAGTACATTTATAAGCTCAATTCCTGCCAGGAAAACTAAATACACTGGCAGATGAACTAAGCAGAAACCTCATGGACCCACATGAGTGGAAACTGGAACCAAGGATTTTCAACATGCTGACAAGCAAATGAGGAGCCCAGATATAAAACTGTTTGCCTCCCCCCAAAACTATCAATTGGACAAATTCTGGACAAGGACTCCCCACAAACAAGCTTGGAAAGTGGATGCTCTGTCAGTTTATGCCTTTCCTCTTCTGCCTCTGCTTTCCAAAGTACTACTAAAGATCAAACAAGACAAACCAAGGATGATTTTGATTGCACCAGACTGGCCATGCCAACACTGGTACCCCCTCTTGCGCAGTGTGTCACTGTGGCCCCATGGCACCTGCCTCAGACTCCTACTCCTATTGTCTCAGCAGGAGAACCAGATTCTGCACTCTCAATTTCAAACACTGAATTTAGCAGCCTGGCTAATTACATAATTTATTCTTTGCCATCCCTCAGTAAACCAGTGATGGATATCATTTTAGAGGCAAGGAGGCCTAGTACCAGAAAGTCTTACGCTGAAAAATGGAAAAGATTCTGTGCCTGGAACCACTCTCAAGGGATGAGCACAACATTGCCCAATTTACCTCAGATTTTACAATACTTGACTGAGATGCTTCATAAGGGCCTGTCTTTCTCCTCCATCAAAATTCATGCCTCAGCCATCTCACCTCATTATAACACAGAACCACCCCTCTTCTCTCATCCACTGCTTAAGCAGTTCCTCATAGGGGCCAAAAATCTGCGACCACCCAGGAGAGCTCCAACTCCAGCCTGGGACCTCAACTTTGTATTGGAAAAGCTCACCCTTCCTCCTTTCGAGCCAGCTGCCACTGTGGACTTAAAATTACTTTCTTGGAAAACAGCTTTCCGTTTAACAATCGCTTCAGCAAGAAGGGTATCTTAATTACTGGCCCTCATGGCAGTGGAGCCTTTCATCATCTTTCATGTGAACAGGGTGTCCCTCAGGACCAATCCCTCCTTCATGCCCAAGGTGGTATCCAGTGTGGCCCTTAATCAGTCCATACATTTGTCAACCTTCTTTCCTAATCCACAGAACAAAGGGGAACGGATTCTGCACTCCTTAGACATGCACAGACAACTTGTATTCTACTTGGACAGAACTAAACCTGAAAGGAAATCTGATCAACTGCTTGTGGCATTTGCTGCGGGGGCAGAGAGGGTAAGGCTATTTCAAAGCAAACCATTTCCAAATGGATAGGCCATTGCATTAATTTCTGCTACAAACCCCATGGAAAACCTATCCCACAGGGGATCAAACCCCATTCTACCAGGGCTGTGTCTACCTCTACAGCCTTTCTCAGAGGTGTCCCTACCAGGGACATGCTAGAAGCTGCTACCTGGAGTTCTGTACATACTTTCACCAAGCATTACCATCTGCCAATCTTCTCTAAATCCAGAGCTGGCTTTGCCACTGCAGTCTTGCAGGGCCTTTTAGCTGGTCCTAATTCTATTTAAATTCCTCCTCCCATCCTTAGCTTTGGGAATCTACCCAAAAGTGATGACTGCAACAGTGAAACATGAAGAACATAGTACAGTTGTGTACACTTACCATAAACGTAGATGTTTGAGTGTATTCACTGTTGCAGTCCTGGTTAACCTCCCTCCAGCCCCCTTCTTTTTTTGGATATACCTCTACTATCTTCAAAAGTTTTTTGGTGTATTTACTTTTTTGTTTGAGGTGTAACCTTGTATATTTATAGATTTAATTGCTTCCCATTAAGGGGGCACCTGACATCTGGGGCAAGACAAACTGATGTAATGGCGTTGGCTGCATGTTTTATACCCCTAATGACCTGACGTCATGGAAAAAGGGACAGCAACTGACGCAGGACCCAAGACTTTATCAGCCCGACTGAGGGCTACTGCAAGCAGATAACCCAAAAGTGATGACTGCAACAGTGAATACACTGGGAACATCTACATTTATAGTAAGTGTGCACAACTGTACTTTCTGCTTCTTTTGGAGCCTGTCCTTTATCCAGAACTCTTGCTGTCTGGTATTTTACTTTTAGTAAGATCCTAGCTTGGCTGGTTGCTAATTTCCACGTAACAGTATGCAGCATAGGAGATGGAATAAATTTGTATTTGGCTGATGTGGATGTTTCATCCATTTTAGTGGTGATACTCAACCAAGATTGTATTACTTAACATGAATTAAACGTTTTAACTGCTCCATTAAATCCAGTTAATCATAGCACAGAAAACGGAGGTTTACATAGCTGTTTTTCAAAACTGATGTTTCACTTTTTTATTAAAGATGTTTGTGTTTATCATTAACCACTAAACGATTACGCTATGTTTTTCTCTCATTGCTTTCTCTTGTGTGTAATTCAGGTAGGATGTCCACAGTTCTGTATTACAGTTTCTGTAGCTTTTATTAGATCTGATAAGATTTCAAAATGCTTTCCAAGTTTATTTTGCATTACTGTGAATGTTTTTGTGCCAAAGAATGCAGACTGAAGTATGAAGCCCTTTGAAGGCTGGAGATCTGTAATAACAGAAACATCCAGCTTTCAAAGCTCAAAAGGTCCAATTGCAGTATAGCAGGTAAGGAGTTTATTCTCATATGCCATATTATACCTCCTGCACCACAAACTGTCACAGATGCAGTTGCAAAATTATGATTTTATTTTTGCTGCTACTACCTGGGCGACTGTCCGATCTAGCTAAGCTGTAAGTATTTCTGCTTCTTGAACTGTTTTAAACTGTTTAAAGTTGTTTTTGCACCTGCACTTTTAAAGTTTGCCCTGTTTGTTGCATTTACCTGTTGAGGCTACACACTCAAGTGCGCTAGCCTGTGTTACATATTTATTGCATTTTCCTGCTGTTTGTTGCAAAAAAGAAAGAAAAAAAAATTTGCCTTGTTTCCCATCTTTCCTGACCTAGAGTAGTCCAAATACAGGCTTTGCTGTATTCTGGACTTTTGGAAAATTCCTGTGTTTCCCATTTCCTTTTTTGGATAAAGGGAGGCTTCTTTGTTCACCAGTGGCAGTGGGGAGCTTAGAGCGGCCTATCTATCCCTGGAGGAATGTTTCCAGCACAAGAATCTGGTAGTCTATTGGCCATTTTGAGCCAATTTCTAGCTCTTTCAAGTCCCCCTGTATAAACCATTCTCGGCTCCACAAAGTCTGCTCTTCACTTTTTCCCTTAGAACTGATCTAGTTCTCATAATAAACACCCTATTCCTACTCTAAAGCCTGGCACTTGCTCACTAAAGCAATTATGTAAGTCAGCACTAAAAATTAAAAGCACTACACCCTCACAAACTCCCCTTGAGTACCTTGTTCCCCATTGGCCCTTTTTTCAATTATAAAGGAATTCCCAATACTATTCTAGCATGTCCAAAGGTCAGTTGTCAATCTCCTCTCTGGTCCAGCTGGTGAATCTGGGAATCTTGAGGCAATGTTACAACTGCCTCATGTACACAGACAACCCTCTCCTCCTCCCAACAAATTCCAACACATGTGAGAGATGCAACCATATAGCCAAACTGGGAGGCTAAGCTCTCTCAACTCAGTACTGGCATAACCAGTCAGGAGGGAAAGGAAACCACACTCACTACAATTCCAGTCTCACATAGACATACCACGACAGCAAACCAAACACATAAACACACAAAAACATACTCGGAGGCTCTAAATAAAAATCTGCCTAAGCAACAGAGACCTCCAAAGCAGACACCCAAGCAACCGCTACCCCAAAACAAAACCTGTGCAACACATAGCTCACAAAGCCACTGTGCCGAACAGTCACAGCCCTTAAGGCTAAACGACACACCTGATACACTTGTAATAGGTGACTCTATCGTCAGGCACACTGACGTCCCGCTCACCAGGCTGAACAAGGAGAAGGTCACGGTGAGCTGCCTGTCGGGCGCTAGGATCCACCACATAACACAAGCACTCAGGTCACTCCCAAGGCAAGTACAAATATGACTCTGTCATTGTCCATGCTGGTATGAATGACCTGAGACGTACCTCCCTGGACTACATGAAAAGAGACATAGAGGAGCTCTCTGAGCATGTAGCCCAGGCTGGTATGACCCTGACCTTGAGTAGCATCTTACCCTCACCAAGAATGATGCCACAATATGAAGACAAGATGATCAATTTCAACAATTGGCTTAAATATTGGTGTCATTCAAAGGGGATCCAATGCCTGTCAGCCTGGGATGACAAGCTCGACAAGCCACGATGCTTTGCTAGGAATGTCTTGCACCTGTCACCCCTGGGCTTTCGGATATTGGCAAAGGCTCTTGCCACCCCATAGTGCCTTTTTTAGGCAGGGTTCAAAAGACAAACCCATCTCCATATGTATCACAAGGGATAAGAAACTAAGAGTAATGCTACTCAATGCCAGAAGTCTAAACCTCAAGATGCACGCACTCGAAACTCTCCTTAGCATGGAGAACATCGATATCTGTGCAGTAACAGAAACCTGGTTCAAGGCTCCCGAGAGCACCCCAGCACTACCAGGTTATACCTCATACCATGTTTTTCGGCCCCAAAACTTGGACTGAACCACAAAAGGAGGGGGGGAGTATCAATATTCGTCAAAGATACCCACACCTCCAGGTTGGTGGCACAGCACGAAGCATCAGAGACTATCCATGTGCAACTAATAGTGGGTAAAACTGCCTTCCAGTTTATAGCCTGCTACAGACCACCCACCCAAACCCAGAAACCTCACTCGGCCTTCCTGAGAACACTGGAAAATATGAAGGTCTCTCCAAACACCATTATATTGGGCGACTTCAACTACCCAAACATAGACTAGGAGCATTACTCTAGCTCCAACACCCTAGCCCAAAGGCTCCTAGAATTTATAAACTCAAATGCTATGGAACAACTTGTTACTACTCCCACAAAAGGGGAAAACATACTGGACCTGATCATCACCACCATGGGGACTCTATGCTCCAGACCAGAAGTGTATCCCTCACTGGTAAGATCAGACCATAAACTAATCTCATTAGATATTCACATCCCGACCCCAGCCCCTGCCAAGAAAACCACAGTGAAAAACTTCTCTAAAGCAAATTTCACACTCCTCAAAACCAAGGTGGAATCCTTCAAAGCCCCCGGGCCTGTGGAAAATACTGCCCAGACCGCAGAATCCATTATAAACGCATTCTATGAACACCTTCAGGAATGCATGGATCATGCAATCCCAAACAAAACCAAGACCCAATCCTCCAAAGGCAGGCGTCCTGTCTGGTGGACCCCAGCCATAAACAAACTATACAATAGAAGGAGGAAGCTACTACATGATGAAGCAAAATCCCAAAAAGGGAAGGCATCTCTGATCAGTATTAGCAAAAAACTACGGGCACTCATAAAATCGTCTAAGGCCAGCTTCGAGTGAAAAATTGCACAGGACACTAAGGATAATCACAAGGCTTTCTTTAGTTATGTTAGGAACCTGGGTGGGAATTCCCAGATATGCTCAGAATTAGTCCAAAATGACAAAAAATACACCAAACCCACAGACATTGCCAACATCCTAACTGACAGGTTCAGCGCAAACTCCCCCCCCCCTTCCCCACCAAAAGGGCAAATATCTATCCCAGCAGAGTGCTGCCCCCCCTGACATCTCAGATGCTCAGGTAAGAGCCGCCCTCTCCAAAGCAAAAAACACAGCATCAATGGGACCAGACGGTGTCCTGGGCTGCATCCTACATGAACTCCAAGAAGAACTAAACCCAAACATAAAACTACTGTTCAGTCTCACCCTTGCTACAGGATATGTACCCAAAGAGTGGCGTACAGCAACAGTGGTCCCTCTCCACAAAGGTGGTGCCTCAACGGATCCTGGAAACCATCGCCCCATAAGCCTGACTAGCTTGGTCTGCAAAGCTATGGAAAGGATCATCATGGACCTCATAAATAAAGATATTGGGGACCTACAGACACTGGATCCTACCCAGTTCGGCTTTGTTAAGGGCAGATCTTGCCTCTTAAACCTGGTTGATTTCTTTGAAACAGTCACCAAGGCCATTGACGAGGGGAAGGTGGTCTACACAGCCTACCTGGACCTCGCAAAAGCCTTTGATACAATACCCCACTCGGGCATTATAGATAAGCTCACCAGCTTAAATATAAACCCCTATGTCACTAGATGGGTTGCAAACTGGCTCAAGGACAGAACCCACATAGTTAGAATTGCTGGAGCCATGTCAGACTCCAAACCAGTTACAAGTGGCATCCCACAAGGCTCAGTCCTGGGACCTCTCTTGTTCGGTATACATTTCTCGGAGGTACAGGCCAACACGGAAGGACTGTGGCTGACCAAGTTCGCAGATGACTGCAAACTGGGCGCCATAATCGACTCTCCAGCCAAGACAAGCATCCTACAAAAGGGCCTCATAGAAACAGACAACTGGTGCCAGAGCCATGGCCTCAAGCTAAACACCAAGAAGTGTATAGTCATCCCCTTCGGCAAAAACAAAGTGCCCACAAATTACCACATAGATGGTAATCCATTAAGTACGGAAGAAATAATTAGGGACCTGGGGACCCAAGTTGATAGAAATTTCTCATTCGACAACCACATGGCCAAAGTGGTTAGAAAAACATTTTATATAGCCCACCTAATCATGAAGGGATTCACATCTAGATCAGGGAAGGTCATCGTGCCTCTTTACTCATCCCTCATCAGGCCCAAAATTGAGTACAATGCCCCTTTTGGGATGTACCTTACCAGACACCTGCAGCAACTGGAAAGACCCCAAAAGTACCTCACCAAGAGGATCAAAGGGCTCAAACAGATGCCATATGCTGCCCGGTTAAAGAAACTCCAGCTCTGCTCAGTGGCATATACCACCTGCTCAGAGATGATCTGTGCCTGACGTATAAAGCCATGTCCAACCTGGAATTAATGGACATGCTGCACCTCAGAAAATCCAAATCCCATCGAGCTACATGCTCGAGAGACTTGAACCTCAACACTGAAATAAATAGGACATGCTGGAGGGACAGATTCATAACCCAGAGGCTCCCTTCACTCTGGAATAAAATCCCAGTCCAGGTTAGGCAGAGTCCCTCATTGACTCTCTTCAAGAGGAATCTTGAGTGGATGGGAGATCATAGATTTACTCCGGGTATCACTTCTGTGTCACTGTTAGACAGAGGCACAGTATACTAACCTTGAAAAAGGGCATAAAATTCATTTAAAATGGGTGGCGAAAGCCAAACACACTCTGGCTAGGCTTGTAAATGCCCTAGGGCAGATAGCCTAGTATTGAACCTATGAATCTATGATGAGTGTGATATGTGTTCATAAAGAAAAATGAGAGTATTTCATAAAATGTTTCATAGAAAAAAGCTAGTTGTACAGTGCTGGAGTGCAAGGCACATGAAGTAAATTTCATGCTAAGCAAGAATGCTGTGACACTTCATTTATTTCCTAGACCTTCATTTAATATTTAAAAGCCTTAATTATGAAGACGGGCTGAGACCTCATAAATCGGTGCTTGCCTGTCTCCCATGCTCTTTCCTGCACAAGTCAACCATGACATTGAACTCTCTTGAGAGTATATTTTCATGCAGTGTTCAACTCAAAACCCATATGAACAAAAGGATCACTGCTTAGGCAAGTGTCACCATGTAGATGGTGCAGCGGTAGCGTTATCACCTCACAGCAAGAGGTTGTCCGGTTCGATTCTCTGCTGGAGTGCCTTCTGTGTGGAGTCTGCATGTCCTCCCTGTGTTTGTGTGGGTTTTCTTAGGATCATATGAAGTTACTAGACTTATTGGCCCTGAGGCCTTTACAAGCCTAGCCAAGAATTTAGCCAATGTTCCAACAAGTCAGCACCCTGTGCCACTGTCCAACAGGGATGTAGGTGGAATCCCAGGGGTGTATTTTCTGTTCCCCATCCAGTTGACCAGGTTGTGCTTAAAAAGGTTTAATGAGGTGCTCTGCTTTACATGGAGAGGGAGTCTATTCCACAAAAGGGGAGTCCCTGGGACACAATTTTGTCCCGCCAACAAGTCCTGTTGATGTCATAGACCAGGTTGAGGTCTCGCGTTTGGTTTACTCGAGCGGAGCTTGACTTGCGGATATGCATCAGTCCCATCAGGGCGGGGTCTGAGATTGCTTTGTATGCCAGACAGAGGTCACCTTTGAGGAGTCTGTTGGAGACTGAGTAGAGGGACAGGGCTTTTAGCCTGTCTGGTAGATGTTTCAGGCCCTGGGTTCTCCGTGTAAGGAATTTCTGTGGTCTGTCCAGCTGCTGCATGTGCTTTGTGAGGTACATGCCAAAAGGGGCATTGTATTCAATAATTGGTCATATAAAGGAAGAATACAGGGATGTTATGACCACTTTGTCCCTGGATGAGATACCCTTAGTAATGAGGTGGGTCATATAGAAAGCTTTCTGTATAACGGAGGCAATATGGTGGTCAAAAATCAGTTTATCAACCAGGGTTCCCAAGTCCCTCATGACTGATTGCATGCTTAGTGCCTTATTATCAACATGATAATTTGTGGGGGCGACATTCTCCCCAAAAGGGAGAATGATGCATTTTTTGGCATTCAGTTTGAGGCCATGTTTCTGGCACCAGTCATTTGTTTGGGTGAGACCGTCTTGGAGGATGTCCACATCACTAGGAGAATTGATGACAACGCCCAGCTTGTAGTCATCTGCAAACTTGGTCAGCCATATCCCACTAGATTTGGCCTGCACCTCTGAGAAGTATATCCCAAACAGCAGAGGTCCCAAGACCGATCCCTGGGGTACACTGCTTGTTATGGGTCTACTACTTGAGGTGGCTTTCCCTATTTTGACTAGCTGGGTTCTGTCAAAGAGCCAGTTTGCTACTCATCTGGTAACATATGGACTGATGCCTAGTTTAGAGAGTTTATTTATTATACCTGAGTGGGGAATAGTATCAAAGGCCTTGGTCAGGTCAAGGTAGGCAGTGTGCACTTTTTACCCATCATCTATGGCCTTGGTGACTGTCTCAAAGAAGTCGACAAAATTTAACAGGCATGACCTCCCTTGACACAGCCAAACTGTATGGGATCAAGTGTCTGGAGGTTGCTAATGCCCTTGTTAATGAGGTCCATGGTAATCCGCTCCATGGCCTTGCAGATCAGTCTAGTTAGGCTGATGGGTCTATAATTTCCTGGATCAGTGGACGCTCCACTTTTGTGCAAAGGGATGATAGTAGCTGTCCTCCACTCAGCTGGGATGAAGCCGGTACGCAAGCTTTGCTTGAATAGGTGGCCTAATGGTGCTGCAAGTTCATGCCTGAGTACATGTAGGATGCAATCTGGATGTTATTGGGTCCCATGGAGGCTGTATATGTTTGCCTTTGAGAGGGCAGTGATGATTTGCTCCCTAGAGATAAGGGGAGGGGGCAGGTACTGGAGATGTCCTGTTTTACTGATTGGGTGGGACAGAGGAGTGAAGTTTTCTTATCACTGAACCTGTCTGCCAGTAGGTTGGCCATATCTACAGGGTTTGTGTGTGTGGTGTCCTTGACCACCAGTTCTGAGCAGATCTGGGCGCTTCCCTTGATAGTGCAGACATATGTGAAGAAAGCCTTATGATTGTCTTTAGATGTAGTCAGTTTGGACTTGGTTTGCTTTGGAGGCTTTCACTAGTGCTCTTATTTACTTGTTGAGGCTATGGAGAGATTGCTTCCAATTAGGCACCTGTTTCTTCTTGGTGCTGGACAGCAATTTTTTCCTTTTTATTATTGAGTTCATTTATTGTAGATGACCACCAGACAGGTTTACTCTTCCTGTCCTGTTTGTTATTCCTGATTCAATGCAGCTATGTAAATGCTCCTGTAGTACTTTGGTGTACATTTGGACATATGTACCAGTTTTTGGGGAGGGGGAGAGGGCTGTGAAGCTGTTTATACTTTTCCTCATGAGGTTGTAATCAGCTTTGGAGAAGTTTTTTTTGTTTGACCCTAGCTGGGGGGGGGGGGGTCGGGGGAGATGGTGACTTCGAAAATGACTGCTTTGTGGTTGGATCTTACCAGGGATGCTGACACTGTAGGGATGCTGCAGTGATTACACATGTTGGTTAATACCAAGTCCAAGATATTTTCACCTCTTGTGGTGGTGTCAACCAACTGATCCAAGGCATTTGCATTGACAAAATCAAGGAATCTCTTAGCATTTCTGTTTTGGCATGAATATTTCTTTCAGTCTATGGTTGGATAGTTAGCCACCCAAGATGAGGGTAAAGGATTGAATCTTGATAGATTCGAAGAGATCCAGATAGATGTAGTGGGCATCTTGAGTCAGCGTTGGAGTCCTGTAGCTAGCTATGATTTGAATAGGGGTCTTGTCAATTGATAACTGCACCTGGAGTATTTCCTGTGGATCATACTGTTTGACCAGCCTAGAGGTGTATATGTCTTTTATATGTATTACAACTCCACTTCCTCTTGTTTTGCTGCCCACAGCTTGGGGTTTGAATGAATGATAGGATGAGTAACCTGGTATGGCTGGGGTGGCCTCTGCAGCTTTGAACCAGGTTTCTGTGACTGCACAAATGTCCGCTTCTTCCAGGGTTAAGAATGCTTGCAATGAGGGCAGTTTTATGTTTAGACTCCCTAGTGTTTAGTAGCATGACCTTTAATTTACGTTTAGATGATATTTTCATGTTGGTAGTTTTGGCCTCATGGCGTTGCCTAAAAAAGGAACTATGGGTAGACAAGAAGTCCAAGGGAGACAGATGCAGGCCATCTCTGGCTTTACATCGTGGCTTGTCAAAAAATGTTTCCCCAAATGGGTACTTAGCTTTAGTGAAGACTTTGGTTCTGAAACTCGAACTCGAATATTTCAGTAGTCGGCCGACCGGCACTTGCGAAATGCTTCTGCTTTGGGTACAGCGCAGCAAGAAAGACTAAAGAAAATGGCGTCAGCTGCATGTTTTATACCCCTGACTAACTGATGTCATGGAAGAGAAGACAGCAACTGACGCAGGACCCAAGACTTTGGAATTCAGGCCGACTGAGTGCAACCTGCCAGCAGATTACCCTAAATGTAAT
Organism: Protopterus annectens; assembly: GCF_019279795.1. Taxonomy (NCBI): domain Eukaryota; kingdom Metazoa; phylum Chordata; order Ceratodontiformes; family Protopteridae; genus Protopterus; species Protopterus annectens. The sequence continues at coordinate 658,705,299 of NC_056749.1, read as the reverse complement.
GACTGCAACAGTGAATACACTCGAACATCTACATTTATGGTAAGTGTACATAACTGTACTGTTTGGTTTATGATCCAGCTTTGCTGATTGGTTTGCAGCTCATGTTCTTTTCCAAGACTCTCTTCAGTAACTAGGAAAGTTTATTACCAAACGTCGCTGATGGGAATCATAAGAGGTAACAGATGCATCACTGTTTATGCATGCTAAGTCATTTCACACAGCTGGTTTTCTGAGCATTTACACACACTCACCAGCAGAAATGACCTTTTTCTTACTCTAGTAATGTCAGTTACTGTCCAAAAAGAAATTGACTTTTTCTGGTAAGTTCAGAGTAGTTTCATGCACTTTAAATGCAAGAAACCTTCCATTGTAGGGAGAACGATATTTAGCATAACTACCACAGTCAGGTTACCATTGCAGGCCTTTCTGTGTCTGTCTGATGTTAGTTTGTGACTATAGCTATTATAGCTTTTGTTATTGAATGAAACTTTTCTTGACATCCAGCTATGGGGTCCGTTAGCTTCTGTTTATGTAGACCGCAGTCCAGCATAGAGCTACTTATGTTTGTCAGCTTCAAGTCTACTCAAAACCTTTTTTTCAGTTCACATAGTACGATCTTTTAAGTAGTGGACAGAACAGCCAGTATTGTAGAACTGCACAGAAACATGTCTAATTTGCAGCAGTCTGATGAGCTATTCTGCAGGTGAAAAGCTGCAACAATGATCCTTGTTGCGAACCAGGCTGTAGATATGTTATCGGTCTACTATAGTTAGTGGACAAAGTACTTTCAGATTAAACAGTAGGAGACTGTAAGTGATGGTGAAGTGAAGAGTCATGGAATCTGTCTTAGAGGCACCTTAAGAGTTTATGGTCCAGTTTAGATGCATAATGGGTGATTGGTCTGTCCATTTAAAATGAATGAGAGTCTTTTGCTGTATTATTACTTCTAGTAAACTTGTATGTGACTGATGACAAATACAGTTCTGGATGGGTCTAAGTCTGTGTCATGGACTTGGTTACCTGTAAAAAAAAAAAAAAAAAAAAAAAAAATGCTCATTTCAATTTAACCAACATTACCAGGTTCATAAGGTACAGAGTGATGATTACATTTCATTGTTTTTTCTATGTTTCTTATAAAGAATATTATTTTATCTGATGCAGTGAAGAATAGCTTTTGCTGTTGGACAGTCTTTGCATTGTGCGAATTGTTCTTAAAATAATGCACAAGTTATGTGTTTGTTGTTGTAATACATGAATCCTGTTTTTGTGGAAGTGGATTTGTAGGCTTGGGACCAAGTGCTTGCTACAGATGGATGTTTATGTGAGTTCTGGATTTGAAACAAGTATGCTGTTGATCTGAAAATTGTTTTGCAGAAATGTGCTTTACCTCAACAGCATTTCCATTCATAATTTTGTACTTATTTAACCAATTTGTCTTCTACCAAGTGAGCAGCTGTGCACCTTTTAAAGAACAAACAATATTGGGCATGACCACCCGGTGGTGGTAGCTTGTGTGTGTGTGTCATATCTCTCAACCTCTTAGATCACAAAATCTGGACAAAGCCATAAATAAATAATGGGGGGGCAAGGACCGAAATATAGCGACACTTTTTAAAATATTGCTCTTACAAACTTGAAAGTTGATAGAATAATAGGTTTTGCATTAGCATGAATTTTCTGAAGGGTATGAAGTCTGAAACTCAAGTGTCTGTCATTATTATACTTCAGTCATCAATGATTTACCAAGGATTTGCCAGGAAAAAAACACAAATGAGAAGCAGACCAAAAATATGAGGCAAAAATCTCGACATTCTGTGAAAATCTGTACAACTGAGAGGTAATTTTGTGTGTGTGTGCATACACACATATGTACATATATCTACATGTATTTGTGTATATGTGTCTGTATACATATTTATTATACACATATATGTATAATATAATTTTACCTTTTGTAATATTAAAAGGTATTACAGCTGTGCTTACCTTCCTGTGAAATGAAGATGAAATTGTGTGTATAACTGTGGGCTTTGTTAAATGATGGCAATACTTGTAGTGTACCAAAGAAGCAAATGGAGAACAGCAAACCAAACCAAACTTTAATTGTAGAACAAGTAAATACACAAGTAGAATTGTTATTGTTAACCTAGGTTTCATCCCAACCATAAGGACTTCATCAGAACAGTGATATCTGCCTAAACATTCCTTTAAATACCCACCCATTAACCACTTATCCAATATAAAACTTGAAAACTTAAAGCAATATTACTAATTAGTTTAAAAACTAAATAACTATTACATACAACAATGAACGCACATAAAACATAAAATTTATCATAAAACATTCATTTAAAATATGTTGATATATTAATATAATAACTAATACTATTTCCTACCTAAAATGCATTTTAATTTTAATATGGGAGCAATGCTAATGCTATCATTTATGCCAGGAAAATTTTGGGCATCTAACCTTAGTTGCCATTTCAGTTCACAAATGTCTAGATGCACATCCAATATCTTTCCCTGGATGTCTTGTTTGATCTGCTGAATAACACAAAATTTAAAAATATGCCCTGAAAATTTTCCAATATGTCTAGCAAGGGCATTGGTCATTCTAAGGTGTCTAATATCCAGTAAATGCTCATTCACTCGCTCCCTAAAACACCTGCAAGTTTTTCCTACATAAAACGCAGGACAAACTTCACATTTAGCTAAATAAACCACATTCTGACTGTGGCAATTATACGAACTCTAATGTGTTTCCCTGTTTCCATAATATAGTTGCATATGTAGAACAGCTTAAGGCATTTTTGGAGTTCATCAACAATAGTGTTGAGTTCCTTAAATTTACTTATGAATATAGTACTGAGAAAATATCCTACTTAGATGTTAATTTGGAGATGGACAAAGTGCTGAGGTGCTTAATATCTGGGCTTTATAGAAGGGCCACCTTTTCCAGTTCTTATTTAGACTATAGTAGTTGGTATCCCCACCATCAAAAAAGATCCGTAGTCAAGGGTCAAATGGTGAGGGCTGCCAGAATGGTTAATGATGACCAGGAGTTTATTAGTGAATTGGAATTTATGATAAAGATGTTTATATTGAAGGGGGTACCCCGAGAACTTGTCTACAGATATTGAGGACGAAATTATCCATAAACGAAAAAATGCCCAAAAGTGTTGTGAGAGGACTAGGAATTAATGCAGATGAAAATGGTCCAGAGAAGAAAAGTGAGGGAATATTTTTTGTCATTATCTTTAATCAAGATGCTGAGTGGTTTATAAAGACCATTCAGAATAATTGGGGTCTTTTAAAGCTGGATAAGAATGTGGATGAAAATATGGGGGTTGCTCATAAATTTGTGTTCCGGAGAGATAGATCCTTTAAGGTGATCCTTGAGAGGGGTTCATGTGGTAAGCTTGCAAGTACTAGTAGAACATTAGGTAATTTTAAGTGTGGGAGATGTAGTACTTGCAAGTATTATAGAAACAGGGCAACACATTAGGGTTCATGATTGTTATATGCCTGTTCAGGGGCATCATAATTGCCACAGTCAGAATGTGGTTTATTTAGCTAAATGTGAAGTATGTCCTGTGTTTTATGTAGAAAAAACTTACAGGCATTTTAGGGAGCGAGTGAATGAGCATTTACTGGATATTAGACACCTTAGAACAACCAATGCCCTTTCTAGACACATTGGAAAATTTTCAGGGCATATTTTTAAATTGTGTTATTCAGCAGATCAAACAAGACATCCAGGGAAAGACGTTGGATGTGCATCTAAACATTTGTGAACTGAAATGGCAACGAAGGTTAGATGCCCAAAATTTTCCTGGCATAAATGGTAGCATTAGCATTGCTCCCATATTAAAATTAAAACACATTTTAGGTAGGAAATAGTATTTGTTGTTATATTAATATATCAACATATTTAAATGAATGGGTTTTATGAGAAATTTTATGTTTTATGTGTGTTCATTGTGGTATGTAGTAGTAATTTATTTTTTAAACTAATTAGTAATATTGCATTAAGTTTTCAAGCTTTATTTTGGATAATTGGTTAATGGATGGGTATTTGAAGGAATGCTTAGGCGGAAATCATTGTTATGATGAAGTGCTTAAGGTTGGGACGAAACCTAAGTTAACAATAACAATTCTACTTGTGTATTACTTGTTGTACAATTAAAGTTTGGTTTGGTTTGATGTTCTCCAGTTGCTGCTTTGGTGTAGTTGTGTTTGGTTACCAATACATGTAGTGTACAGGTGTTTGTGTGTAACTGTTCTTGGGTTTTGTTAAATGGTGGTAATACTTGTAGTGTACAGGTGTTTGTGTGTGTGTAACTGTTCTTGGGTTTTGTTAAATGGTGGTAATACTTGTAGTGTACAGGTGTTTGCAACTGTTCTTGGGTTTTGTTAAGTGATGGTAATACCTGTAGTGTACAGGTTGAGCTTGATATGGTCACATTACACTCCAAGGGTCTATATTATATCACTGAACGCTTAAAAAAGCGAACAATGAATAATTGACCCCATGTAAGCAAAAGCTTACAATCTCGAAACCTCAGAACAGTGATTTTTCCCTTTTCCAAAAAAAAAAGAATTGAAAGAATACATAAAATGGGGGGCTGTGCCTCCCACACCCCCTACTTAAATATACCAAGTCCGAGATTGCACTACAGTGCCAAAAATGGCAAAGTAATGGAAGCAGCCAAGCAAATTCTTTCCCTGGGAAAGAATTCAGTTAAAAGCTGCTTTGCTATTTTGCCTTTTCGTTGTTTTAAGTTCGACCAAGACACATTCGATAGAATGCATCTTTGGTCACCTAATAGGAACCCCACTCTAACTGCTAAGAATAGGAGGACAGGTTTGAAAAAAAAATTAGCAAAAATTGCTTTCAAGGAGTTGAATGCAGACTCTTGTGAATGTGTTTGCCTGTTCATTGTCAGCTGATAACCATCATAGTTTGACTGCGTGCTTTAGTAAGGAAAGCATTAGAGTCTAACTGGATGTACTAGAAAATGACAATTTTGCAGAGCTCTCATGATGCGTTTGGTTCTTACTTATTGTATTTTTTTATTCAGTAAATAGGTAGAGGTTAAACGTTTTCCATCCACCTATTCTTTAGGTACATTTAAATCTTGGGATGCTGAATCTGAGTGCTTGTGGCAGCTGTCAAAAGTTGAGATTTGGTTATTCGAAGGGAGGAGAGTGGTATCATATTCAGCAGGTGTGTTGTGTATTGCGAAGGCCTGCTGCAAATTGGCTGCTGCTATCTAATTAGGGGGTGAATTCTTTTGTCATTTACTGTTGCTTTTTGTACCTGATAGACTATATGTAATTTATTGCTGCAGAATGTTACAATGTCAGTACAGATGTTTAAAGCTTTTAAGTGGACCGGCGTAATCCCCGAATCTCACATGAGCATGAACAATGTGTTTTTTGTTACAAAATATTATATAATTATTCATATTGCTAGATGGCCTGCAGTTTGCATTATTTATACCCTGATTAAGTGTTCTGACCTTGAACCAAGGCCTTTCTGTCAGTCCATGGAGTCAGACATCTGTCACCCTCCCTCCTTACATTACTTGCTGAGCGGAGAAGAAGCTTCAGGAGCAGTCGCACAAGAAGTGGTTCTCCCCAATCCCTCGTGGGACAGAAGAGCTGGCTGTTGGCCACATTGCCATATCCTCCCTCAAGCTTGCTGCCTGCATGGCTTCTGTGTATGGACTGGAGAGGGTTACATGAAATACGTGCAGTTTGAGATGGTGGGGGGGGGGTGTCAAATCTTGCTCTTGTACAAGCACCGTGCTAAAGGCAGTTATTTATGGGAAACCCTCAGGGGTCTATTATAAAGATCATGTGTCAGGGCAAACAAACATTTCTTACTGCAAAGGGTCTTTAAACTAGTCCATTCACTCCCCATTTTCATTCCATGGGAATAAAGAACTCATAGATGTTCTTCGTTCCCCATTGCTGCAGTCCTTACTATTGGGTATAGTCCATCCAATACCAGAGGGTACTAATCGCATGACCGACGTCATCCTCTTTTGCCGCATGATCCGATGCAGAAGCAGTTTAGTGCAGGTTGGCGTTCTGAAATATTTCGGAGTTTCAGACCAAACAGAGTTTTTTCTTGCCTCAGTATTTAACCGGATGTCATTCACCACGGTTACAGGTTTTATTTCCACACAATGCCCCCTTTCAAAAGCATGCCAGACGTTCCTCCTCCACAGTTTCTCAGTTACTCCAGATGGGGCCATTCAGCCAGTCCCTGTCTCAGAAAGGCCTATTTTATTCTCTGTTCCTAGTACGGAACACGTGGAGACCAATTTTGGATTTATCTCTCCTCAACACTTATCTGGACATTCCCAAGTTCGAGATGTAGGTCACTGGATGGTAACTTTAGATCTCACATGTGCCTATAAGGCTAAGTTGCAGGAAGTATTTCGAGCTGGACATTCTCATTATCAGTTCTGCCCTTTGGCTTACCTACTGTGCCCAGCGTATTCACTAAGGTTCTGCTTCAGGCTAGAAGGAATTCAAATCTATCCTTACTTGGACGACTACCTGATCCAGCCTCAAGAAAAGGAAGACCTTCTGCAGCGTCTGTAATATGTTATAGCAGTGCTAAGATGCCTAGGTATTCTGTGAACGAAATAAAGTCCAGTCTAGTACCCTCTCAAGACATACCAGATGGCCTTTTAACCAAAGAGTCTATATCTCACAGTCCGCTGACTGCAAGGACAGTCCTTCAAGTAGACACTGTCATTCAAATAATACCTTGCCTTCAAAAGAATTTTGGTGGGCTCAGGAATGTCACCTAAACCGACAGATGCCTCGGACATTGCTTGGGGAGCTCATCTAAATGGAAAGTGGATACAAGACAAGTGGCCTGCCAGACTACTGCATCTACATATCAACATGAAGGAGATGTTAGCAGTCCAGTTTGCATTAATGGCTTTCAAGGAGTTACTTCTTCCAGGGCAGGTGTTGATTCTAACAGACAACACATGTGGTACATCAACAAGCAAGGGGAACATATCCTCTATGCAGGCAAGCAATGATTTTATGGGAGACTCAACTAACTCTTAAGGTTTCTACAGAACTCCTTAGCAGATGTGTTCTGGATTCATGTATTTCAAAATTGACAGTGTCATGGGGAACTCCAGACATAGATCTGTTTCCACTAAACCACCAGCTGCCACAGTATTGCACAAAGGGGTTTCATCACACAGCTTGTGCTCTGTCTTTCAGTTGGAAAACCTTCATGTCCTCCTCTACCTCTTCACAAGACAGGCCAAGGATGATTTACTGGTACCACTAGGCCTTTACCTCTGATTCCAAGGATGGTCATCTGCTCAATGTCAAGCTTCACGGCATATTCTGTGTTGAAACACAGCGTCTCAACTTCTTTAAATGTGATTATGGAAGCTAGAAGACCTAAATGGAAGACATTTTTTTTTGGAGTAAAGAATTTGCAGGTTTCTGAGCCTAATTTGAGAATACCTTACTGAGTTATTGGACAAAGGTTTTGCCCTTCTCTTCCATTAAGATTCATGCTGCAGCAATTTCAGCTCACTATGATTGTGACCCAATCCTTTGTTCAAGCAGTTTCTTAGAGGGCAAAGGAGCTCCTACTCCTGCTTGGGATCTCAATTTTGTGTTGGAAAATACTCTACAACCTTTGAGCCTGCTGTCTGAGTTGCAGGCCCTTATGGCAGTATTTTGATTTTAGGATAGGTATCATCTAATCCTTCCGTGGTTTCTAGTGACCAAACTATTCATTTGCCTACTTTTATGCAAACCCCAAGATAAGGGAACAGATTTTGCACACTTTAGATGTACACAGGCAATTGCGTTATTATTTGAGCAGGACTAAGGATTTTAGGCAGTCTCAGCAGTTGTTTGTTCTTTTGCTTTGAGTTCACAGGGCAAGCCTGTGTCAAAAAACTATTTCTAGGTGGATTGGCTTTATTGCATTTTGTTATTCCCATCATGGCAAGGAGATTCCAGCTGGGATTAGGCCTCATTCCACTCCACTACAACAGCAGGCAACTAAGGATATTTTGGAAGCAGCTACTTGGAGTTCAATTATCACCTTCCTATCTACTCTAAGTCTAGGGCTGGTTTTGCCACAGCTGTTTTCTTCTTTATGATTTGCCTGCCTCCCTTTCCTCTTTTGGGATTCTACCCAATAGTAAGGACTGCAGCAATGAAGAACATAGTACAGTTTGTACCTACCATAAATGTAGATGTTCGAGGATCCCATTGCTGCAGTCCAAATTACCTCCTTCCTCTGTGTTTAGGGATGATTGTGTAGGTGAGGTTTCATGCTTATATTTTTGTACATATTTTGGTGCAGGTATTTGGGCCTTGTCTTTTTAGGGTCTTCTGACATCTGGGGCAAGAAAGACTGAGGATATGGCGTCGGTCATGCGCATTAGTACCCTGGCACTCTGGTATTCGGGCCGACTGGATGCGGACTATACCCAATGCTTCCCAAGCTTTGTGGTATGTTTGCATAATAGGCAGACCATTTGCTTCATGTTTCATTTGTGTAAAGCTAGGCTAGCAGTGCCTAAGTAAGTCTTCAAATAGAGAATTAAGTAGCATTTTTTTGCCACACGTGGCCAACATCCTCTGACAAATTCTTTTATTTTTTTTGCACTAGAGCTGCCATTGCCTCTGGTGCCTCTTTCAGGACTTTAACCATTGTGAAGATTTAGGCCACAGATGGCCACTTGGTCATTAGTTTGCACCTTCACCTTAAAAGCTTTAAAATTTTAAGTTTAATTTAGGCTTGGTAAAGGGGTAAGGGAAGTAAGTAATCCCAGGGTGTTCCCTGTGAGGAGTGAATTACCATATATTTTTCCTTGCTGACCCTTGTTTAGCAGCTTTTGGAACATGTTATTCGTGTTTCACTGTTACAGTCATCACACTTGGGTTATCTGCCTGCAGGTAGCCCTCAGCTGGCCTGAATACCAGAGACTTATTTCTGTGTTGGATGCGGTCACTCCAGGACTGACGTCAGGTCATCAGGGGTATAAAAACAGGCAGCCGACGCCATTACATCATTCTTTCTTGCCGAGAAGCCCAAAGCAGAAGCAGTTCACAAAGGCCAGTCGGCTGCTACCTGAATTTTCGTATATGAATTTAATAATCCTGAAGTCTTCTAAAGCCAAGTACCCTGTTGGGGATCCTTTTTTTTTGCTCTAACCAATGTCAGAAAAAGTTAACAATTGTCTTGCCTGTGGAAAGCAAATACCTCACAGAGGTTTTCATTCTTACTGCATCACCTGTTTAGGCCCAGACCACGACGTCCCCCTCTGTCGGTTTTGTGCCTTAACGCCTGAACCGTTTGTTGTCGGGCTCTTTGTCGCTAAATTCTTTCGCTCTCGATCTCCGTATTCTGAAATGGCTTTGGTAAGACATCCGACTACCGATATTCCAAAAAACGTAAAGATAAAGACAGAGACGGACCGCATAGGTCCAAAACTGCCGACGAAGCTTCCATTAAGCTAGTCGCCAGTCCGCCGGCACTCAGTGAGGTGCTTTCGCAGCCCTTGATGCCCACTTCAATGAATTTGCAGGCCTCTGTTTGGAATCTGAGGATGTCTCTACCTTGGATGGATCTGGAGCCGCTGAGCAGGCACCAGCTTCTGAGGCAGTTATTCGCTCAACCGATGTTCGACTCAAACCGACAAATTTTGTTTTATTTTTTAACCAAAACTACTGAGTTTCTTCGGCCCAGAGTACGCACTACACCTAGAAAACCGATGAACAAAGCACATGCACCTGCTCCCATGCCACAAAAACAAATGCTTAGAATGGCCAAAGACCTTATTACACTGATTAGGGGAAGTTGGCCTTCCCCTGCTAAGAGTCAGAGTCCAGTCCCCTTCAGTTTCTACAGACCAGGTGTCCGATGACTTTGAAATTTCTGAATATGAAGACATGCCCTTATCTGCTTATGAGGATTCAGATGCAGAGGAATCCATTCCTTCTGCCTCCTCTCCAGAGGATTTTTCTTTTGGTGAAACCTTGCATACCTTACAAGAGCATTTCCACTGGGAATGCCAAGACTGTCCTCAGTCCAAAAAGAGACTCAGATAATTTCTAGAGCTGCCTCAACACAGGCCCTTAGCAATACCCCCTGTCCTGGATGCTGTGGATGATGTTTTTATGGAATCCAGTGTTATTCTTGACCCTTTACCTCCTGCCTCTAGGAAACCAGACAGGTACTACAGAGTACCCGACACTCACAAATTTATTTTCAAGAATCCTACTGCTGACCTAGAGATAACTTCCCAGGGGCCTAAAGGTATCAAGGCTACTACAGCCAAGAATCCCACCTCTTCGGACAGGGATTCCAGAGCTTTGGACAGATTGGGTAAGAAGGTATATACCTCTGTAACTCTTGCTATTAGGGCATTGAATTGTTGGTTTCACATGCTGAAGTACCAGCAACATATCATGGAACTTATTAAAAAAAAATTGGCAACTTTTTCAGACTGTACAGAAAATAATTGCAGGAGCTTATGCACCCTGCGAGCCAAGTCAGCAAGCATACTTTTCAGTGTGGCTTTGATTCCCTACAAGCATCTTGCCGGGCAGCTGTCACTGGCTCTGTACTGAGAAGACATGCTTGGCTGAAGGAGCAGACCTTGCCAGACCATGTCAAATCAAAGTTACTAGACGCTCCTTTGAATAAGGACTGTTTGTTTGGCACCAAAGCAGAAGAGGTTCTTAATAAGATGGAAGAAAAAGCTAAGTCTATGCAGACTGCTAAAGAATTCTTACAAGTGCAACCCCCTAGATTCAGTAGGCATTGCCCTTCCAAACACTGGTCCTTTCCAGCCCCCTCCAGGCTTTCTCAAACCAGATCCAGGGGAAACAGACCACCCAGACTTCAGTCTCAGGGTATGCAGAGATCTAAGCAATGGAGTGCCCCCACCCCTAAAGCAGGAAGCGGTAAGCCATCTCCTTACCTCAGAAAAAGCTCACAATGACTTCTTTACTCCACTCCCCAGCTCTGCCCAATTGCTTGTGGCCTTAGGAGGAAAACTTGCCCTTCATGCAAAAAACTGGATGTCCATCACTCAGGACTGGTGGGTCCTCAACATTGTATCCCAGGGGTACAAACTTTATCACCATTTACTGCCAACCCCAAGCGGATTTCCAGACCTCTTCCTCCAAACCAGTGGGCAGAGATTCAAAACCAAGTACTTTCTCTGCTCAATATCAGAGCTATTCAGCCGATTCCAGTAGAACAGAGGGGTCAAGGATTCTACACCAGACTCTTCCTGGTTCCCAGGAAAGAGGGCTCTTGGCGCCCAGTCCTGGATCTTTCCATTCTCAACACCTTTCTGGTGGTACCAAAATTCAAAATGCTTACCCTGCAACAGCTTCTTCCTATGGTCTCCAAGGATGCCTGGTTAGTCACCCTAGACTTAAAAGAAGCCTGTCTGCATACCCCCATAAGGGAATCATGCAGGAAGTATCTATGTTTCAGAGCAGGGTCTATGCATTATCAGTTCTTTGCACTTCCCTTTGGCTTATCTACTACACCCAGAGTATTGACAAAATGCCTGGCTTCAGCCATTGCATACTGCAGGCAGAGAAATATCCAAATTTACCTGTACTTGGATGACTGCCTGATTCAGGTGGACAGTCAGGAATTGCTGTTGCAGCACCTGACATTTGTGAAAACCATTCTTACTTCCTTGGGGTACACCATCAATGAAAAGAAATCAAAACTGGTACCCAGTCAAAAGATTGTATTCCTGGGAACAAGCCTGGATACAACTTTGGGAGGGAATTTCTATATATATTTTTTTCCTTGCTGACCCTTGTTTAGCAGCTTCTGGAAGGTCTTGATACAGTTAATATACAAGTGTAGGTATTGTTTGACTTTTTCTCAATTATGTTTTTAGTCAAATGTGGTGTGTGTACTTGTGCAAACATGCTTCACTATCTGTACTTGCATAATGTGGTAGGGTTATATTTTCATAGCTGGCTTTGTGCTTCAGTAATGAAACTGAAAGTTGTAAGTGCTACTGATGACTTGCATATGTCAGAATGCTTGTATTTGCAATTTAACATAGTAGGTGTCTTGTAACATGTAATGTCCTTCTTTTTTACTGTTGCAGTATTCTTAACATGAAGGGTTCCCCGTCAATGTTGCACGTATGCTCCTTGTGTATGTAGGGCATAAAAGTAACCATTCTCAGAACTTCTCTGCTGCCAGTTTGAATGCCATCTTTGATCGTCGGTCTGCTTACCCAAGTTGTTTGCTGGTGTGTTAAGCCATTCAGATAAGTGCAAAGTTGGGGTTTTCCCTTTGTTATTTCTGTTGCTTTTTGTTGTGGGATTTTACATGTCATCCAGAAAAGGCAAATGCCAGTGTGGGAGTTGGACTCCACATAAGGACAGTCACCAGGAGTGCTTGTTTTGCTTAGGGCCTACTCATGATAATAAAGCTTGCAGTATTTGTCAGGCAATTATGCCTAAGACTTTATGAAGTTGTGTTTCCTCCCTTGCAATTTATGTGGAAAACCAGCATCTCAAACGTTTAGTAAAAGACTCTGTGGAGGGCCTGGTGTGGAGTCTTCATTGAAGAGAAAGGCCAAAAAGCCTAGGTTAGACTCTTCTGCTGCACCTGCACCTGCTACGTCAGACATCTCTCTCAAGGTGGATGAAAGCCCAGAGGTTCTCCTGGTTCTGGGGTTGGATTCCTTGGCTGGGACTTTTTCAGAGGCTGCCATGGATCTGACAACAGGCACATCCTTGAGCGGGATTGCAGATATCTGTTTTGGATGGTCAGTGGGACCAAGACTGATTATCACAGAAGGACCTTAGGAAGTTCCTTAAATCCTGGTGAGGGAGGAAGTTCCAATGACCGTTATTGAGTGTAGATTAATATCAGGCCCTTCCACTTTTCATAAGGTAGACATCTAGTTAAAAAAGAAACAAAGAAGAAAGCATGTTTATTCTCCAGGGGGACCCTCAAACTGAATGGCAACATTTTACCCAGGACTTATTTAATGCTCTTATGACTCTTAAAGCCTCCATTGGATGTCTTTGTCCCTGCTCCTCCTTGGACATATTCACCTCACAAGAGAGTTAGGGACCAGGATTCTTCAGATGAAGATGTTTCTTCAGCTGAGGGATCCTTGGCTTATTCCACCCAGATTCTACCCCCCTCTAGAGTATGCTTCTCCTGAAGAGGAATCCACCAGTCCAGAGTCTCCTATTGAGGAGATTGCTTTTGGAGATACCATTGCTAAGATGAGGGAGTTCAAGTGGGATAGCTCCCAAGTTTTAGATGCACAAAAGAAATGTTATGAGCTCCTACAAATAGTCTCCCTCACCATCTGCTGTTTCTCCATCTTTGCCTGCTTTACTGGATGCTTTCTCTTCAGCAATCTCAGGCTCCAGATTCACAGCCCTCTGCTCCTAAGAAGCATGATCATTTTTATAAAGTGCCTGATGACTGTAAATTCTTTACAAGTGCCCATCTGCTGACCATTCTGTAGTTTATTGCTTTAGATAAGCCTTCCACGTTACTGCCCTCCATACTTCTTCCATCTGATAAGGAAAGTATGATTACAGAAAGACTGGGAATGATGGTCTATACCTCTGCCACTCTTGCCTTTTGTGCTGTTAATTACCAAACTCGTATTACTAGATATGTTTTGACTTTCATTTCTCAGGCTACTGAAGTTATCTCTGACATTCCAGATTCTGAGGGCAAAACTTCAGCCTTGTATTTGTTAGGGTCTTCATGTCAGTTAGCTCACCATTCTGTCAATTTCAGCTGTGATGTCACAGAAGCTTCATCTAGGGTTGCTGCTTCAGGATCTGTACTGAGGAGGTATTCCTGGCTAAGGCTTCAGTCTCTGCCAGGTGACAAAAAAGCTAAGTTGATGGATGCTCCCCTGGCTAAAAATGGCTAGTTTGATACTGCTGCTACTGATTTGTTTATGGCCTTGAAGGAGAAAGGCAAAGAGTTACAGGACTTGAAACCTCTCTTTGTTTCACATTTGCCTAAGTTCCAAAGGAACTATCCTTCCAAGCTAGGCTTTTGTTCAAAGACAGGCCCACCTCCCTCCTAAAAATTAAAAAAAAAAAAAAAAACAGTATAAACAGGGTTCCTTCAGCTAAAACTACTTGGATGTCTGCTCAGAAGCAGCTCTTTCCTGACAGGTGAGGTAGTATCAGACTGTCATGTTCCTCCCAGCCTCATTCCTCTCTTGTTCCATCTTTCTCTCTCTCTCTTCTGATTTGGTGAAGCATAACCCAACACTCATGTTTTTTTTCCATAATTCAACAAGGGTATTTCATGGTTTGGAAATCCCTTGCTCCCTTCATGGGCATTTCTTAGCCATCTCAGGAACAGTTACATTTATTCCTAGGTGCTTCGAGAACTGTTACATCAGGGAATTCAAGAGGTTCTTTGGAAAACCATTCTGGATCTTTCACTCCTAAATACCTTTCTGAAGAGTCCTTCCTTTCTCATGTTATACCTTCAGACCTTGTTCCCTCTACTTTTTCCTCAGGAATTCATAGCTTCTCTGGATATCAAAGATGTCTACCTTCATATACCTATTCACCACCTTTTCAGGAAAATTTACGATGTCCTTCAAGGATGCATCTGCAGTCTTTACAAATGGGTTGTCCTGTCGTCAGGCAGCCCTTCGGATTCCAAAGTCTGGGTCTGGCTTCGGCTGGTGTCGCACTTCACTCGACATTATTGCGGCAGTCATTCGGGTATAAAGGCATCAGCCGACGCCATTTTCCTCAGTCTTTCTTGCCGTGGCGCCAAGCAGAAGCTGTTCGCAAGTGCGGTCGGTCAGATCCAGAGATTACTACTACTGAATACTACAAGACTTCTATAAAGCTAAGTACCCGTTGGGGACTCTTTCTTGCCTCAGCCGATGTCAGAGAAAGTTAATAACTGTTTATCTTGTGGGAAACAAATACCTCATAAAGATTTCCACTCCTATTGCATACATTGTTTAGGCCCAGACCACGGCGTAGCAGCTTGTCTAGCCTGTGCTTTTAACCGACGGACGCTTAGACGCTCGGACTTTGCTGAACAGATTTTAACGATTTTGCCTACATTATGCCGTCGGATCCTCCGACTCAAAAGGACCGACACTCGCGGTCCACGGTTTTGGCGAAACCGCGGTTAAGCAAACCACGAGTGTCGGTTTCGCCAAACCGAGCAAGCGGTTCTTTCTTCAGCCGATAACTTGCTTTCTACCGAGGCCTCTTCTAACCTGGTAGAAACGGCTTCTGAAATCCAACCTTCTGTTGCAATTTCACAGGATTTATCAGACACCATTCCCCTAGATATTTCTACCCCATGCACGCGGAGCTGCTAGGCCTCCTCCTGCTATGTCTATTAAGGCCTTTGCCAGGGCTAAAGCAGCCAAAGCATCAAAACCTGTGCCTGCCAAGCCCCCCTCTCACAGGCCGAGCACCAGCTCCCATATGCTTTCTTTGGCAGAGGATCTCATCTCTTTAATTCGTGGAGCCCAGCCTCATCCAGACAGGGCCTCTCTCCCTCCTCCAGAAAAGAGGCCTAGAGCAGAGCCCCCTGAGCCAGTAGCCACAGATGATTCCTCTGATGACTCAGAACATACAGACCCTCCTGAGGCTTCTTATTCTCCTTAAGACTCTGATGCTGAGGAGTCCATCCTTCAGCCTCTCCTCCTGAGGAATTTTCCTTTGGGGAAACCTTGCATGCTATGAGGGAACAATTTCAGTGGCAGGGCCAAGATTTCTCAGACTCTAGAAAATGGCTTAGGACCTTTCTACATTTGCCACAGCATAGGCCTTTAGCTATACCTCCAGTTCTATCTGTTGTTGATGATGCATTTAATGATGCTTGCACAGCTCCTGATACTTTACCTCCGGCTCCTGCTAAGCCCGATAGGTACTACAGGGTCCCGGACACTCATCACCACTTAGTCTATGGATCTGCAAAAGGAGCCTTATATATCTCCCAGGGCCCTAAAGCTGTAGCAGCTGCTACTTCTAAAAAACCCCTCCCCTCTGAAAGGGAATCCAGGTCCTTAGAGATGGGGTAAAAGTTTACAACTCTGCTACTTTGTTAGCTAGAGCTTTGAACTGCCAATTTCATATGATTCAATATCAAGAGTTTATGCTTGACCAGTTGACTAAAAAGCTGTCCTCTGAAGAATCTTTAGATAAAAAGTATGTTCAAGAAATGTTACATAACATACAGCAGGTTAGTAACCATTCTTTAAAATGTGGCTATGATGCACTGGAGGCTTCCTTTAGATCAGCCATGACTGGCACAGTTATCAGGAGACATGCATGGTTGAAAGAACAGGCACTACCAGACCATGTCAAATCTAAGATTTTTGGATGCACCTATGGACAAGGTCAATTTATTTGGTGCCCCTTTTAGCAGGTACTAAAAAGATGGAAGAAAGCAAAATCTGTGCAAACAGTGAAAGATTTCTTACAAGTTCAACCTCCAAGGTTTAGCAGGAACTGGCCCTTCAAGAATTGGTCCTTTCCGGATTCCTCTAAGGCACAAAGAGGCAGGAGTAGGTGCTCTAGAGGCAGAAACCAATCCAGGGGTGCCTACAGGGGTCGCCAGTGGCAGGGTAACAACCAACGAGGCATGGATACAGCCACCACCACTACAACAACTCAATCACAGTGACTTGGCGGTGGCACCGCCTACCAGGGAACAACTAGAAGCACCCTTAGGCGGAAAGCTAACATTATTTTCAAGAAACTGGCACTGCATTACAAGAGAAAAATGGATTTTGCAGACTATAGACAAAGGTTACAGGTTCCATTTCCATACACTACCAGGAAAGAGAGGAATGCCAAACCTACCACCTTCTCAAAGGGCAGAAGCTCTAAAACAAATATCTCAATTATTAAGAATGAGAGCTGTGGAAAGGTACCATTTATGGAGCAAGGGAAGGGATTTTACTCCAGGCTCTTCCTGGTACCAAGAAAGAAAACAAATGGAGGCCTATTCTAGACCTGTCCGCTTTAAACACATTCCTCATTGTTCCAAAATTCAAAATGCTGACCCTACAGCAGCTTCTTCCCATGCTGGGCAAGGAGTCTTGGCTGGTAACTCTAGATCTCAAGGAGGCATACCTGCACGTCCCCATAAGACCAATTTGCAGAAGATACCTCAGATTTCTTGCAGGATCAGAGCATTATCAATTCTCAGCATTGCCCTTTGGCTTATCTACTGCCAGAGTGTTCACGAAATGCCTGGCATCAGTAATCGCTCATTGCAGACTTCAGGAATTCAAATCTATCCCTACCTGGGCGACTGCCTGATACAAGCGGACAACAAAAACAAACTAACAGAAGACTTACAAAGAGTCATCTACCTGCTGCAAGCCCTGGGATATACAGTCAATACAAAAAAGTCACGGCTGATTCCATCCCAAAGAATAACCTTTCTGGGTGCAGAATTGGACACATCAAAACAAATGGCATTTCTAACTGCAGAAAAGAAAGAGCAACTTCCTCAATACTTCTTGGCATTAACAAAGCAGAGCCATCTAACTGCAAGAAAAGTGCTACAAGCTCTAGGCTTCATGGCATCCTGCATAATACTGGTCCCTCATGCCAGGCTGCATATGAGAAAGCTACAGTGGTACCTAAAGAATTTGTGGTCTCAGCACAAGCACAGCCTAGAAACCAAAATTCCAATGATCCCATGCCTGAAGCAAGAGTTCTTATGGTGGGCTCAGGCCTGTCAATCAAACACAGGACTGCCCTTCTGCAAAAGTCAACCAAGACAAACCATCACGACAGATGCCTCAGACCTCGGTTGGGGGGCACACATGATGGGCAAGTGCATTCAAGGCCTATGGACTCAAGACCAGCTGCATCTGCACATAAATCTAAAAGAAATGATGGCAGTAAAATTGGCAATCCAGGCATTCAGACCTTTTCTCCAAGAAGGCCAGTTGATAAGGACAGACAACACCACAGTTATGTGGTACATCAACAAACAGGGAGGCACACACTCATACCCTCTATGCTGGCTGGCACTGGACCTATGGGATGTGGCTCTGAGGTACAACATTCAGTTACAGGCAATTTATGTACCAGGGAAGGAAAACATTCTAGCAGACATATTAAGCAGAACTACAACAGATGCCCACGAATGGATGCTGCATCTGGACATCTTCAAAACCATCACAAGAGAATGGGGTGTACCACAAATAGACTTGTTTGCATCCCCATTCAATCACCAGTTGAAGAAATTCTGCACAAGGACTTACCACCCACTTGCTTGGAAGGTGGACTCCCTATCCTTCAGTTGGAAAAGCCTGACAGCATACGCATTCCCACCACTTCCTTTGATGCACAAGGTGCTTCTCAAGATCAAAGAGATCATTCTGATAGCCCCAGACTGGCCAAGACAACATTGGTATCCACTGCTGAGGAGCTTGTCCGGGAACAAATATGGACACTGCCCTGATCCCATTACTGCTGACACAGAACAACTACAACATCCTGCATCCAAACCTAAAACTCTGCAGCTAACTGCCTGGAACATTACATAACAGCAATTAACCCAAATTTATCCCAAAGGGTTAAAGACATAATCCTGGAGGCTCGTAGACCTTCAACAAGAAAGAATTATGCAGCAAAATGGAAAAGATATCTCATCTGGAGTACTGCAAAGGGGCAAGATGTGACACTGGTGAACATAGCCAACATCCTGGAGTACTTGGCGGAGCTCTTTCATACAGGCTTTTCCTATTCCTCCATCAAGATACATGCATCAGCTATTTCAGCAGAATACAGCTTGGATCCTCCTGTCTTCTCGCATCCTCTGCTCAGACAGTTTCTGAGAGGAATTAAAAATGTAAAACCTCCCAGGAAACCTCCATTGCCAGCATGGGACTTGAACTTTGTGCTAGAAAAACTGACTCTACCTCCTTTCGAACCAGCAGCTACAGCAGAATTGCAATACTTATCCTGGAAGACTGCTTTCCTGCTGGCAATAACTTCAGCAAGAAGGGTCTCTGAACTACAGGCATTAATGGCAGTACAACCCTTCCTGATCTTCCATCAAGATAAGAGTGTCCTTGAGAACAAATCCTACATTTATGCCTAAGGTGGTATCCAGAGTCTCTTTAAATCAGGCTATCCACCTTCCTACATTCTTCCCCAATCCACAGAACAGGAGAGAAAAGCTCTTGCATACCTTGGATGTACACAGACAATTACGCTACTACCTGGACAGGACAAAAAACAATAGAAAAACTGACCAGCTTCTGGTAGCATATGCAACAGGAAAGGAAGGAAAACCAATTTCTAAACAGACAATCTCCAAATGGATAGGAAATTGCATTAGATTTTGTTACTCCTACCATGGAAAGAAAACTCCAGAGAACATCAGGCCTCACTCCACAAGGGCTACAGCCACTACCACAGCTTTCTTACAGGTGACTACCAAGGACATTATAGAGGCTGCTACTTGGACCTCCGTGCATACATTTGCCAAGCATTATAATTTACCTCTATACTCTAGATCCCGTGCTGGTTTTGCCACTGCTGTTTTGCAAGGGATGCTGACTACACCATAATCTATTCTCATTTCCTCCTCCCTAGTCTAGCTATGGTATTCTACCCATTTGTAAGACTGCAGATGCATCCTTGAAGGACATAGTACAGTTTTGTACCTACCATAAATGTAGATGTCCGAGAGGAATGCATCTGCAGTCAGGATTACCCACCCTCCTTCCCTCTGAGGTACTCCTAGGGTACTTACCAATCTTCAGCTAGCTTGGGGGGGATCTATTATGGTGTATTTGTTTGTATATATGTACATACATGCTTATTTTGTGTGTTTGCTCTCTACTATTTGGAAACTTTGGCATTTATCCAAATTTAGCCATCCAAGAGGGCACCTGGCATCTGGGGCAAGAAACACTGAGGAAAATGGCGTCGGCTGATGCCTTTATACCTGAATGACTGCCGCAATGACGTCGGGTGAAGTGCGACACCAGCCGAAGCCAGACCCAGACTTTGGAATCCGGACGACCGAAGGGCTGCCTGACGACAGGACAACCCATTTGTAAAGACTGCAGATGCATTCCTTTCGGACATCTACATTTATGGTAGGTACAAAACTGTACTTTTCTCTGTTTGCTTCCTGGCATTTTCAGTTCTCTGCTTAGCCCTTTGGTCGTTGTCCTGCCCCAAGGGTGTTTGCCAAATGCCTAGCTCCTGTGATTACTTTTTGCAGGCTTCGAAGCATCCAAGTGTTCCCTTACTTGGACAATCTCCAGTTTCAAGCATCCTCTCCAGAGACCTTACTGAAAGTCTTTATTTTGCCGTTATTCTTTTGCAATGTCTGAGATTTACAATAAATTTCAAAAAGTCTTCTCTAATACCTTCTCAAGACCATGTTTTCCTGAGGTACAGGATTCAGACAGTGCCTATGATGACATCCCTGCCTCCTCCAAAGGCCTTGACTTTCATTTCCTCCTTTCAAAATCTTCTTCCTCTGACCTCTGTCACAGCTAAAGGGTTTTTGAGACTTCTGGTATTTGTCATCCACCATCCCTGTGTTACCTTTAGCCAAACTCCACATGAGGAAATTTCAGTGGTTCCTGAATTTAGTTTGGCAACAACATGTGCATTCCTTAGAATTTACAGTTCTTTCTCTTCCCTGTCTAAAGAAGGAACTTCTCTGGTGGATTCAGCAGTTGTCTGAACCCAGGCCTTCCCTTCCATTCCCCTCTTTCATCTCAAGAACTGTTCACAGATACCTCAGAGGTAGGTTGGGGAGCAGCCTTTGGCACTATGAAAGTACAGGGGGTCTGGTCCCCTCTTCAGCAAAAGGAGTACATCAAGATCAAAGAGATGAGACCGCTTCTGCTGGCCCTTCAAGCTTTCCTTCCTTTTTCTCTCCCCAGTGCCTTTCATTGTTTACATACCACAGGACTGTGGTGTCATCTGTAAACAAACAGGGGGAACAAAATCTTACCTTCTTTGCAGGCTAACTCTCATGGATTAGGAACTTGCAGAACAGTGTCATACAACTCTTCAGGCAATTTAAATTCCCACAGGTCAAAACTATGTGGCAGACACACTGAGCAGGTCCTTGACTCAATTCCATGAATGATTGCTTCACAGGGATGTGTTTCTGGACATTGTCCACAAGTGGGGTACTCCTGAAATAGATCTATTTGCCTCCCCTCTGAACAGACAACTACCTCTTTTTTGTGACAGAGTCCCAGATCTTCTGGTTTGGAAGGTGGACACCCTCTCATTTTCTTGGAAAGGAACGTTTCTATATGCATTCCTCCCCACTTCCTCTCATTCTGAAAGTTCTATTCAAGATTCAACAGGGCAAACCCAAACTCTTGCTGGTAACTCACTTTTGGCCAAACAGCTTTGGTTCCTGGTTCTTCTCCATTTAGCCAAGCACAGTCATCACAAGTTACCTCACAGAGTAGACCTACTCACACAAGAAAAAGGATCTCGAATCCATCCTCACCTGTCCACTCTTCATCTGACTCTCTGGGTGATAGGATTTTGAATCTGTATACTCACCTTTTTCTCTGAGGACATGCTTATGGTTCTGCAGGAGACCAGGAAACCCAATACTAGGAAATCCTACTTATCCAAATGGAAGAGGTTTTCTGTCTGGTGTCTTTCATGTAACCTGGAACAACTCTCAGTGGATATGTCTGTGGTTTTTATTTGTGTGTGAATTGTTCAATGTTGGGTTGGCTTATTCATCCATTAAGTCCTACTTATCAGCTATCTCTGCTTGTCTGCCTTTATCTCCACATCTAACTTCTAGGTTTGAAGCAAAAGAATTTCTTAAAGGTGTCCTTCACATTAAACCTCCCAGGAAGCCTGTTCCTCCTCTTAAAGGTGTCCTTCACATTAAACCTCCCAGGAAGCCTGTTCCTCCTCTTAAAGGCGTCCTTCACATTAAACCTCCCAGGAAGCCTGTTCCTCCTCTTAAAGGTGTCCTTTACATTAAACCTCCCAGGAAGCCTGTTCCTCCTCTTAAAGGCGTCCTTCACATTAAACCTCCCAGGAAGCCTGTTCCTCCTCTTAAAGGTGTCCTTCACATTAAACCTCCCAGGAAGCCTGTTCCTCCTCTTAAAGGCGTCCTTCACATTAAACCTCTCAGGAAGCCTGTTTCTCCTCCATGGGATCCTAATTTTGTTTTGGAGAAAAATGTATCTGACACTGTTTGAGCTTGAGGCTTCAGCTTCCTTGTAACACTGTTCTGCTAGCCCTCACTCCAGCCAGACAGATGTCTGAGTTTCATCCCTTATGGGTTGTTCTCTTTTTATTTGGTTTTCCATACGGATGTGCTTGCATACTAATCCTTCTTTTATGCCCAAGGTGGTGAATGAGTCGCCACTTAATCTGTTCATTTGCCTACTTTTTTCCCTTCTCCACAATCTGCTAGCGAGAAGGTACTACACACCTTGGATGTGCATAAACAACTCAGATTATACTTGGATAAGACTAAGGCCATCAGAAAATCTGATCACGTTTGTTTCTTTTCATCCCAGGTCTTTGGGATTGGCTGTTTCCAAGCAGACAATTTATTTTTGGATTTCTAAAGCTATTTCCTTCTGTTATGTTTTTCATGGTAAGACCCATCCTTTTTCTGTTATGAGTCATTCTACTAGGGCTGTGACTTGTTCTGGTGCTTTTTTCAAAGGTTTGGACACTAACTGCATTCTTGAAGCAGCTACCTTGACTTCTCTGCATACTTTTACCAAACACAACAAGTTGGATGGAATATCCAAAGCTATAGCTGGTTTTGCTAAGGCCTTTTTCATGGCTTTATGGAGAGCTTTACTATTTCTTCCTTCTCCCAAGTTTCTTCCTGAGCTTTGGCACTCTCCCTAATATTAAGAATACTGCAACAGTAGAATAGGAGGACATAGTATAGTTGTGTAAAATCTTACCATAATTATATATGTCCTTCTCTTCAGTGTTGCAGTATTCCATGCCTACCTCCTACCCCCTGGTTCTTTTTCTCTTCTGGATGTATTTTTTACCTAATTTTCTTTGGACTAGCATCTCTACTGGGTCATTCAGTTCTGAGGATGATACACCTGGACTTGGCTTTTATGCCGGAAGTATGTGACGAGCATATGTACATTGTACCTTAAGTTAAAGGCAATGTTATACTGGATGGAAGTCGGGCCTCACTTGGCGGGGAATCCGTCATGGTAAGAGTACTGCAACAGTGAAGAGAAGGACATCTGTTGTTATGGTAAGATTTTACGCAAGTATACTTTTCTTATGGAAGTTAAGGCAAATCTTAGTTTATCATATCCTGTGTTTCGGGAGATTCTAGATGTGTATTTGAATGTATTTTGTTCAAGTTGTTAACCAGCCCATTAGAAATTTTCTTCACCTCATCCTGACTAACGTTGGATCTACTGATTTGACTAGAGACAAGAATACTACAGATCCTAAATTGGTAATCTTTTTCTTTGGGCTATTTAAACTCGCCATAATGCATACCTCTGAACTTAAGGACTTCAGAAGTATAACCTATTAAAGCTACATGACAAGGTCTCAAAATTCAGTCACAAGATATCCAACCTCCATGCAGCCTCTGTTAACAATGAATTTTACTCCCATCTAACAAACAGCATAAGTTTAGAATTCCCAGTCAGGACCAGATATATTGGGACATTTAAAAATAGTAACCTTAATGGAATGTCAACATTGATAAGTTCTTTTGTAATAATAAAAAAAAAAAATTAAGACCCATGATAACTCAAAACTTGCCGATCGATGTTAGCATCAGAAAGATTAGCAAAATCCTGATAGTCACCATAAGGAAGATCAAAGTACAGCATGAGTTTATCTTTGACTTCAGATGCTAATATTGTCAAAAATCCTTTACATTAGATGATATAAAAACAACTCACAATAATATTCAAAACTAATGCCCATTCCAACCCTAAACATGTTGATATACTTGTAGATAAATTTAGTGCAAATTTCACACCCGACACTCCCTGAAGTCTCAAATTTGAATCCTTTGCCCCCCCCCCCCCCCAATTGTTGTAAAACGTATCCCAACTGCACACACTCTAAAATTAAAACTGCTACTGCTTGGACCCCAGTAATGCACCTGGCCATACTGTCCAGATTTTCAAGGAATGTCCAGATTTTTGCTTCGTGTTTTTAGTCTGCTCCTCTCAAAAACTTCTGGTTTTTTTTGGATTTTTGTGGCACACCAGTTAGGACTGAATTCACTAAATGACAGGCGTTTGAGTTTCATTATTCTTCAGAAAATGCATTATAACACAATACCTTTTATTCTAGCAACTTTCTAATTTTATTAGAGCAATTTTTAAAAGTTTGCCCCCAGTAATTTTTTGCTTTGTGCAGAATTTTTGTACTAAGACATTGAGAGATATGTACCTGGCTGCTAGCTTACACAGGCATTGTAGAGAGACTGTTCTGAATACAGCCCAGGTGATCAGAGTTTAATAGCTGAGGCAGTTGACTGCATAAGGGGAAGGATGAACTTGCCCATACTGGAGAGGGTGAGCATACTCTTGGACACTGTCTGGCAGTAGTAGTATGATGGCTCTGATTCCTCAAGTCTCCTAACTGGCCCTGAATGTGGGTCAGGATTAGCCTGGGGAAGCTTTAGTGGTTCTGCTAGAGCTAGTGGAAAAAACCTGAGAGAAGCTGATAGCAAGCTGTAGAGAAGAAAAAGGAGCGGAACAATATTTGGTTACTTAATCAGCAGCACCAAACATAGCCTTTCTGAACCTCCCCAAAACTGTTCAATTTTAGAACGCTGCAGGGTGTTTTCTTGAGGGATGTAAATCAACTGATGTCCTTCAAGGATGCATCTGCAGTCATAACAAATGGGTTGTCCTGTCGTCAGGCAGCCCTTCGGTCGGCCGGATTCCAATGTCTGGGTCCGGCTGATGTCGCACTTCACCCGGCGTCATCTCTGCTGGTCTTGGGTATAAAGGCATCAGCCGGCGCCATTTTCCTCAGTCTTTCTTGCGGCGTGGCGCCGAAGCAGAAGCTGTTCGCAAGTGCCGGTCGGTCAGATCTAGAGATTACTACTACCGAATACTACTTCGAAGACTTCTAAAAAGCTAAGTACCCCATTGGGGACTCTTTCTTGCCTCAGCCGATGGCAGAAAAAGTAAATAACTGTTTAACTTGTGGGAAACAAATACCTCATAAAGATTTCCACTCTTACTGCCTACCTTGCTTAGGCCCAGACCACGACGTAGCAGCCTGTTTAGCCTGTGCTTCCTTCAACCGGCGAGCTTTAGGCGTCGGTCGGAGTTGCTGAACAGTTTTTCGGCTCAGATTTTGCGTACATTATGCCGTCGGATCCTCCGACTACCCAAATTGTTAAAAGCAAGAAAAGGCCGACACTTCGCGGTCCGTGGTTTCGGCGAAACCACGGTTAAGCAAGCGAGTGTCTCGGTTTCGGCGAAACCGAAAACGGGTCGATCTTCAGCCGAATCCATGACTACTACTGAGGCTCCTGCTACCTTAGTTGAATCGGCCACTGAAGTTTTGCCTACTACTGTGGTTCCTAGTGAATTATCAGACACCATCCCTTTGGATGTCTCTACCCCAGCACGTGGTGCTGCTAGGCCTCCTGCAGCCATGTCTATAAAGGCCTTTGCCAGGGCTAAAGCAGCCAAAACTGTTAAATCAGTGCCTGTTAAGACCCCCTCACATAGGCCCACTTCTAGTTCACAAATGCTTACTCTGGCAGAGGATTTAATCTCCTTAATTAGGGGATCCCAATCTCACCCAGACAGGGCCTCTCAGCCTCCAGAAAAGAGACCTAGAGCAGAGCCCCCGAGCCAGTGTCCTCTGATGATTCTTGGATGACTCAGACATTACAGATCAGCCAGAGGCTCCTTATTCTACTTATGAAGATTCCGATGCTGAAGAATCTATTCCATCTGCCTCTCCACCAGAGGAATTTTCCTTTGGGGAAACCTTACATGCCATGAGAGAACAATTCCAATGGCAGGGACAAGATTTCTCAGATTCAAGAAAAAGGCTTAGGACCTTTCTGCACTTACCACAACATAGGCCCTTAGCTATACCTCCAGTTCTGCCTGTTGTGGATGATGCATTTAATGATGTTTGCACTGCTCCTGATACTTTACCTCCAGCCCCTGCCAAACCAGATAGATTTTACAGGGTGCCAGACACTCATCACCACCTATACAAGGCCCCACTTGCAGATCCTGAGACTATATCCCAGGGGCCTAAGGCAGTAGCTTCGACCTCAGCAAAAACCCTCTCCCTTCTGAAAGGGAATCCAGGTCCTTAGAGATGGGGAAAAAAGTTTACACCTCTGCTACTCTCTCAGCTAGAGCTTTAAACTGTCAGTTTCACATGATCCAATACCAAGAGTTTATGCTTGATCAGTTAACTAAGAAGCTGTCCTCTGATGACTCCTTAGATAAGAAATATGTTTTAGAAATGGTGAATAACATTCAGCAGGTTAGTAACCATTCTTTAAAATGTGGCTATGATGCACTGGAGGCTTCATTTAGATCAGCCATGACTGGCGCAGTGATAAGAAGGCATGCATGGTTGAAGGAACAGGTTTTGCCGGATCATGTTAAAGCAAAGCTGTTAGATGCTCCTATGGATAAGGCCAGTCTATTTGGTACACCTGCTCAGCAAGTAATGAAGAAAATGGAAGAGAAGGCAAAATCTGTACAAACAGTTAAGGATTTCTTACAGGTTCAGCCCCAAGGTTTAGCAGGAACTGGCCTGCCAAAATTGGTCCTTTCCAGATTCCTCAAAATCTCAAAGAGGCAGGAATAGGCGCTCTAGAGGCAGTATCCAATCCAGAGGAGGAGCCTATAGAGTGCGCCAGTGGCAAGACAATAACCAGAGAGGCAGAGACACAACCAATGTCACTGCAACAGGACAATCACAGTGACTTGACTCTGACACCGCCTACCAGGGAGCAAATAGCAGCACCTTTAGGCGGAAAGTTAGCCTTATTTTCGAAAAATTGGCACTATATCACAAAAGACAAGTGGATTTTGCAAACCATAGACCAAGGCTACAGGTTCCACTTCCACACCTTACCAGTAAAAAGAGGAATGCCAAACCTGCCTCCAAATCAAAAAACAGAAGCTCTAAAGCAGATAGCTCAATTAACAAAGTTGAGAGCTGTGGAAAGAGTACCAATAACACAACAGGGCAAAGGATTCTACTCCAGACTCTTCCTAGTACCAAGAAAAGAGAAAAGTTGGAGACCTATTCTCGACCTGTCCTTCTTAAACACATACATCATTGTACCAAAATTCAAAATGCTGACTCTACAGCAACTTCTTCCCATGCTGGGCAAGGAGTGTTGGCTGGTAACTCTAGATCTCAAGGAGGCATACCTGCACGTCCCCATACGACCAAATTGCAGAAGATACCTCAGATTTCTTGCAGGATCAGAGCATTATCAATTCTCAGCATTGCCCTTTGGCTTATCTACTGCGCCCAGAGTATTCACAAAATGCCTGGCATCAGTAATCGCTCATTGCAGGCTACAGGGAATCCAAATTTATCCATACCTGGATGACTGCCTGTTACAAGCGGACAACAAAAGCAAGCTGACAACAGATTTACAAAGAGTCATTTGCTTACTACAAGCCCTGGGATACACAGTCAATTTAAAAAAGTCAAGACTGATACCATCTCAGACAAGAACATTCTTGGGTGCGGAATTGGACACAGTAAAACAAATGGCATTCCTAACTGCAGAAAAACAAGCACAACTCCCTCTTTACTTCTTGGCATTAACAAAGCAGCACAAACTAACAGCAAGAAAGGTACTGCAGGCCTTGGGCTTCATGGCATCATGCATAATCCTGGTCCCCTATGCCAGACTGCATATGAGAAAACTACAGTGGTACCTAAAGAATTTATGGTCTCAACACAGGCACAGCTTAGAAACGAAATCCCACTAATCCCATGCCTGAAACAAGAGTTCCTATGGTGGGCTCAAGCATGCCAGTCAAACCCAGGCTTGCCCTTCCACAACTTTCAAGCAAACCAAACCATCACAGACGCCTCAGACCTAGGCTGGGGGCACATGTTGGACAAGTGCATACAAGGATTGTGGACTCCAGACCAGCTGCACCTGCACATAAACCAAAAAGAAATGCTGGCAGTAAAACTAGCAATCCAGAAATTCAAACCATTCCTCAAAGAAGGCCATTTAATGATAAGGACAGACAACACCACAGTCATGTGGTACATCAACAAACAGGGAGGCATTCATTCATACCCCCTATGCAGAATGACTCTGGACCTTTGGAATATGGCTCTGAGCTACAACATCCAGTTACAGGCAATATTTGTGCCGGGAAAAGAAAACACTCTAACAGACATGTTAATCAGAACCACCTCGGATGCTCACGAATGGATGCTACACCCGGACATCTTCAGGGCCATCACAAAGAAATGGGGAATGCCACAAATAGACCTATTCGCATCCCCACTCAATCACCAGCTCAAAATATTCTGCACAAGGACATGCCACCCACTAGCATGGAAGGTGGACTCTCTATCCTTCAGTTGGAAAGGCCTGACAGCATATGCATTTCCACCTCTCCCTTTGATGCACAAGGTACTACTGAAAATCAAAGAGGAATGTCCAAGGATAATTCTGATAGCTCCGAATTGGCCAAGACAACACTGGTATCCTTTGCTGAGGAGCATGTCTCCGGGGAGAATGTGGCCAATACCCCTGATGCCTTTGATGTTAACTCAGAACAACTACAACATCATGCACCCAAACCTAAAAACCTTGCAACTGACCGCCTGGAACATCACATAACAGCTACTAACCCAGACTTATCCCAAAGGGTTAAAGACATTATCCTTGAAGCCCGCAGACCTTCAACAAGAAGGAACTATGCAGGAAAATGGAAAAGGTTTGTCATTTGGAGTACTGAAAGAGGAAAAGATGTCTCGAACATAGATATTGCTAACATCCTGGAGTACTTGGCAGAGCTTCTACATACGGGCCTGTCCTATTCCTCCATCAAGATACATGCATCAGCTATTTCCAGAATACAGCTTCGATCCACCTGTCTTCTCGCATCCTCTACTCAGGCAATTCCTCAGAGGGATCAAGAATGTAAAACCTCCTAGGAAACCACCATTACCAGCATGGGACTTGAACTTTGTGCTAGAAAAATTGACACTCCTCCATTTGAACCAGCAGCAACAGCAGATCTTCAACACCTATCATGGAAAACTGCTTTCCTACAGGCAATTACTTCAGCAAGGAGGGTCTCGAACTACAGGCCTTAATGGCAGTACAACCCTTCCTAATCTTCCATCAAGATAGAGTGTCCATGAGAACTAATCCTACATTTATGCCTAAGGTGGTATCCAGAGTGTCTTTAAACCAGGCAATCCACCTACCTACCTTCTTTCCCAATCCACAGAACAGGGGGAAAGGCTGCTGCATACCTTGGATGTACATAGACAGTTACGCTACTACCTGGACAGAACCAAAAGTAACAGAAAAACTGACCAGCTTTTAGTAGCCTATGCAACAGGAAGGGAAGGAAAAGCAATTTCCAAACAGACAATCTCCAAATGGATAGGAAATTGCATAAGATTCTGTTACTCCTACCATGGAAAACCAGTTCCACAGAACATAAGACCTCATTCTACAAGGGCTACAGCCACTACCACAGCTTTCTTACGAGGAGTGGCAACCAAGGACATTATTGAGGCGGCTACTTGGACCTCCGTGCATACATTTGCCAAGCATTATAATTTACCTCTATACTCTAGATCCCGAGTAGGGTTTGCCACTGCTGTATTGCAAGGGATCCTAACTACACCATAATTCTTCTTCCTCCTCCCCTAGTTTGGCTATGGTATTCTACCCATTTGTTATGACTGCAGATGCATCCTTGAAGGACATAGTACAGTTTTGTACCTACCATAAATGTAGATGTCCGAACAGGATAGCATCTGCAGTCAGGATTACCCACCCTCTTCCCCTCTGTGGTACTCCTAGGGTATTTACCCTCCTAATAGCTAGCTGGGGGGGGAGTCTCTTATGGTGTATTTGTTTGTATATATGTACATACATGCTTATTTTTTGTGTTTGCCTTCTACTATTTTGGAAACATTGGCATTTATCCAAAATTTAGCTTTCCTAGAGGGCAACTGGCATCTAGGGCAAGAAACACTGAGGAAAATGGCGTTGGCTGATGCCTTTATACCCGAAGACCAGCAGCGATGACGTCGGGTGAAGTGTGACATCAGCCAAAGCCGGACCCAGACTTTGGAATCCGGCCGACCGAAGGGCTGCCTGACGACAGGACAACCCATTTGTTATGACTGGTGATGCTATCCTGTTCGGACATCTACATTTATGGTAGGTACAAAACTGTACTTTATGGCACTTCATAACCATGATCCTTCCACTTCAGATCCCTGGAGCTATAAACCAATCAGCTTAAGAAGCCTAATTTGCAAAGCTAGGGAAATGTAATATATCTGATTATCTGATGCTCCAGTATAAAAAGTCATGATGGCCTATTCCTGCAACAGTCTAGTTGTTCCAAAGGGGTTAATTTCTACTTAGTTTAGTAAACTCCAAGAAAGTTGCTGAGCTGTAGGTAGTTGTTCAGTTCATACAGGATACTTAAATCTGTCAAGGCCTTTGTCATTATCCCCGTTACTGGAGATATAAATAAGCTTAAAGATCTAAATGTAGACCTTTTGTATTTTAATATGGATAGAAAACTGGTTGACAGAACCCATGTAGTTAAAGTAGTGGGTGCCCCCACAGAAGGCAAAAAGGTAATTACAGGCATTCCTCAGAGCTCAGTGCTAGGACCTCTTCTGTTTGACATCTACTTTTTGCTAAGCTGTTGATGTAAATTTCTTTATCTTTATGGTCCGAGACGTAATCATAATCCTCCATATAATACATCACTACCTATTTTAAACTTGTTGGTATTTGACATGGAAATTTAAATTTTAGACCCAGGTGAAGATGGCTGTAGTTCTATATAGTTATGTTACCAGTTTTCCTGTTTGACATTTAGATTTTGGTATTTGTTCAGCAAACCCATATTCTCAGGCTAAATGTGATGATAATACTGAGGATTTGAACGTTTGTACCCAAATATCCGTCTGTCCTTAAATGTCTTTTGAGCTGGTAGGTTTAACAGGTTTCCTTTCGATAGTACTGAATGTAAAATTTTCAGTTAAAATTGTACAGGAAATCTTACAGCATTCAGTTATTTATAGTTTTTGTTTGCAGTACATCATTACCTTTTTATGAAATTCATTGTTTAACAACAGTGAGATGCTTGTTACATTCATTGGTTAATGAGGAGCTGAGAATGTGACACAACATCTGAATGAAACCTGATGTTAAATGTGTAACTGAACAGACCTGACATTTAAGGTTGTAATGCTACACCCAGTCATTTCCAAATGTTTTAAGTCTTAAAATCTGAAACCTGTACCTGGTACTGTTACTACTTCCACCATGTATCTGTCGGATAACATCACTTACTTGGGCTTGTCATTAGCAATGGTGATACATGGTGAAATTATAGCTCAGAAGTTAATTTAAGAAAAGGAGGGCTATGTTAATACACCAAGTAAAACTGCTCTTCTTGAAAGGAAAATGTTCTTCGTGTTTCACTGTTGCAGTCATTACTTTTTGGTAATCTGCTGGCAGGTTGCCCTTATCGGCCTGATTAACAAAGTCTTGGGTCCTGCGTCAGTTGCTATCCCTTCTTCCATGACGTCAGGTAGTCAGGGGTATAAAACATGCAGCCAATTCCATTGCATCAGTTTTTCTTGACCCATATGTCAGGTGCCCCCCAAATGGGGAGCAAAATATATATCAGGCCGACTGAGGGCAACCTGCCAGCAAATTACCCAAAAGTAATGACTGCAACAGTGAATACACTCTAACATCTACATTTATGGTAAGTGTACACAACTGTACTTTCTGTACAGTATTCTTGCTGTTTTTAGCCTTGAATTTGCTGTGTAATCCCATATGTTCATCATGTTACACTGCTGCAGTCATTACACTTGGGTTATCCTGCCGTCAGGCAGTCCCCCAGTCGGCCTGAGTTCCAAAGTCTTAGTCCGGTGTCGGTTGCTGTCGCTTCTTCCCTGACGTCAGTGTGACAGGGGTATATAAGATGCAGCCGACGCCATTTTCTTCAGTCTTTCTTGCCACGCGGTGCCCAAAGCAAAAGCAATTCGCAAGTGCCAGTCGGCCAACTCCTGAGATTTTTATTCCGAATCCAGAACCGAAGTCTTCTACAAAGCTAAGTACCCCGTTGGGGAAACTTTTTCTTGCCTCAGACCGATGTCAGTAAAAGTTAATAACTGTATTTCTTGTGGGAAGCAAATACCTCATAAGGATTTCCATTCTTATTGTATCCCATGCCTAGGCCCAGAGCACAACGTCACTGGTTGTTGGTTTTGTGCTAGGTTTAACAAGCGCACTATTAAACATGTTTGATTTTGCCCGACATTATTTTGGCAGAAAATTCAATTACACCATGCTGTTGGAACTACCGATGACCGGAATACATAAAAAGTGTGAAGACAAGGACAGGCATCCGAGGCCCAAAACTGACGATGAAGCCTCTTCTAGGCCAGTTGTCGGTTCTCTGGTTTTCAGCGAGGTGCCTTTGCAGTCCCTGATGACCGCTACTTTAGAACCACAGGCCGCTTCTGACTCCCACGTGGAGATGGCTGGGCCTTCGGACGCACAAGATTTTCAAACTACCGAGATTAACCCTTCAGAGGGATCCGGAGTAGCTGAACAACCCGTAGCTTCAGAGGGTGTTTTCAGACCTACTCAGTTAACCATTAAATCTTCTGCTAAGTCTAAACCTCCTTTAAAGACAAAGAAACAAATGCAACATTCACCAGACAGGCCTCCATGCCTAAGAAACAAATGCTCAAAATGGCCGAAGACCTAATCACTCTGATCAGGGGGTCCCATCCCCCTCCTGATAAAAGGCCTAGACAGGATGCAGACTATGACTCATCCGACCAGGTATCCATCTCTTCAGATTCATCCTCAGACCTAGGATACTCTTTACCCCCTTATGAGGATTCTGATGCTGAGGAATCAATTCCTTCAGTCTCTCCGCCTGAGGACTAATCCTTTAGGGAAACCTTACATACCATGAGGGAGGATTTCCATTGGGAGGGCCAGGATTACTCAGAATCCAAGAAAAGGCTCAGAGATTTCCTTTTATTACCCCAACACAGACCCCTTGCTATTCCACCAGTGTTAGATATTGTGGATGATGTGTATACTGAATCCAGTTTAAATCCTGATTCTTTACCTCCTGCTCCAGTTAAGCCAGACAGATACTATAGAGTCCCTGACTCTCACAAATTTCTTTATAAAAGCCGTGTTGCTGACCCTGAAACTATTTCTCAGGGCCCCAAAGGGGTAAAGGCCTCTTCAGCAAAGAATCCAGTTCCCTCTGACAGAGATTCCAGAGCATTAGACAGATGGGGAAGAAAGAGTATATACATCTGCAACTTTAGCAATGAGGGCCTTAAATTGCCAGTTTCACATGTTAAAATATCAGCAATATTTGATGTCTCAGTTGAAACAAAAAATGCTTCCAAACTCCAATCCTCCTAATTATAAGGAAATGCAGGATTTATTGCATGCAGCTGAACAAGTGGGAAAACATACTTTGCAATGTGGTTTTGATTCATTAGAGGCCTCCTGTAGAGCAGCAGTTACAGGATCTTTCATTAGAAGACATGCTTGGTTAAAAGAACATACGTTACCAGATCATGTTAAAGCAAAGCTACTGGATGCACCTTTGCAGCAGGATGTGTTATTTGGAGTTAAGGCAGAAGAGGTATTCAAGAAAATTGGAGGATAAGTCAAAATCTATGCAAACGGTGAAGGATTTCTTACAGGTTCAGCCTCCTCGATTTAGCAGAAATTAGCCAACAAAGAATTGGTCCTTTCCAGTTACAGACAGACCTCAAAGGGGCAGATACAGACGTCCAAGAAGTAGAGGTCAACCACAAGGTCCTTACAGGCCTCGACAATGGGGTGCATCAACCCAGAAAGAAGGGGAAGACAGGCCCCAACCATAAAAAACAGCCCCAATGACTTCCCACTACAGCTGCCAAACAGTTCTCTCTTGGCAGCCTCCTTCGGAGGAAAGCTGGCACTTTTCTATCACAATTGGCATATGATCACCAAAGACAAATGGGTTCTCAACATTGTATCTCAAGGTTACAGGTTCCACTTTCACACTCTGCCAAGGTTAAAAGGAATGCCAAATCTGCCACCAAATCAATGGGCAGAGGCTCAAAGACAAATTACAGCACTCATGGACATGAGAGCTATTCAAAAGGTGCCAACACAGGAACAAGGACAAGGATTTTACTCAAGACTCTTTCTAGTTCTCAGAAAGGACAAAGCCTGGAGGCCCATTCTGGATCTTTCTTCTCTAAACACTTACCTGGATGTTCCAAAATTCAAAATGTTGACACTACAGCAGCTTCTTCCCATGCTGGGCAAGAAAGCTTGGCTCGTAACTTTGGACCTCAAGGAGGCATACCTGCATGTCCCTATCAGACAAAACTGCAGAAGATACCTCAGATTCATAGCTGGTTAAATGCACTACCAATTCTCTGCACTGCCCTTTAGCTTATCTACTGCACCCAGGGTCTTCACAAAGTGCCTGGCACCAGTAATTGCATTTTGCAGACAGAAAGGAATTCAGATTTATCCGTACCTGGACGACTGCCTGATTCAAGCAGAGAGCAAGGACATTCTTCTAGAGCATCTGGCATTAGTAAAAAAGTTAAGTTGCCTAGGGTACACAGTAAATGAAAAGAAGTCAAAACTTGTGCCCTCACAAGAGATAATATTCCTGGGTGCCAGCTTGAATGCAACAGCCCAGATGGCTTATCTCACGCCAGACAAGCAAGGACAACTGACTCAGTATTTTCAATTGATGGCAACAAAAACCCAACTCCCTGCAAGAAAAATTCTGCAGGCTTTGGGTTACATGGCATCTTGCATACTACTAATTCCATATGCCAGACTGCATATGAGGAAACTACAATGGTACCTAAAGAGTTTCTGGTCTCAACACTGTCAAAATTTGGAAACAGTAATACCACTAATTCCTTGCCTTCAACATGAGTTTCGATGGTGGGCTCAAGCTTGTCACCTCAACAAGGGACAACCTTTCACTAAACCCACAGCCAGGCAAACACTGACAACAGATGCATCAGATTACGCCTGGGGAGCACACATGGCAGGAAAATGTATTCAGGGCAAGTGGCCCACAGAACAAAGGCATCTTCACATCAATCAAAAAGAGATGCTGGCTGTACAAAATGCTCTTATAGCTTTCAAGGACCTTCTGTATCCAGGAAAACTACTACTAAAGACAGACAACACCACAGTTATGTGGTACATAAACAAGCAAGGGGGCACTCATTCTTATCCCCTCTGCAGACAGGCCATGACCTTGTGGAACACAGCTCTAACCTATCAAGTTCATCTGCAAGAACAATTCCTGCCAGGAGAGAAAAACACACTGGCAGATGACTTAAGCAGAAACATCATGGATCCGCATGAGTGGAAGTTACATCCACAAATGTTCAGAATGATAACACAAAAATGGTGGAGCCCGGACATAGATATGTTTGCATCCCCAATGAACTGCCAGCTACAGAAATTCTGCACAAGGACTTACCATCCACAAGCGTGGAAAGTGGATGCCCTCTCTTTCAGCTGGAAAAACCTACAAGTATATGCTTTTCCACCACTACCTCTCCTTCCAAAGGTACTCATAAAAGCCAGGCAAGAAGAGACAAAGATGATCCTGATTGCCCCAGTGCCACACCAGCACTGGTACCCAATCTTAAAGAACTTAGCACAAGGTCCACCCTGGATTTTGCCTCAAATCCCACATCTTCTGACTCAGCACAACAATCAAATACTTCACAGCCAGCTAAAGACTCTAAACCTGGCTGCATGGAAGATTCCTTAGTCAAGCAAGCAATGCCTCTCTCCAAAGCTGTTATGGATGTCATTCTGGAGGCCAAAAGGCCTAGGACCAGGAAAGCCTATTCGAATAAATGGAAGAGATTCTGTGCCTGGAACCAGGCTCACAGCCTTGACCCTCTTGTCCCAAATATATCTCAGATACTACAATATTTAACTGAGATGCTGGACAAAGGCCTCTCCTTTTCATCCATCAAGATCCATGCCTCTGCCATCTCTGCTCATTACAACATGGACCCACCAATTTTTTCTAACCCCTTGCTAAAACAGTACCTCAGAGGGGCAAAAAACATAAGACCACCCCGTAGAGCACGTACTCCAACTTGAGACCTCAATTTCGTGCTGGAAAAATTAACTTTACCTCCTTTTGAGCCAGCTAACACAGCAGATTTAAAATATGTCTCCTGGAAAACTGCTCTGCTCCTGGCAATAACCTCAGCACGAAGAGTTTCAGAACTACAGGCACTAATGGCAGTGGAACCTTTCATAATTTTCCACCAAGACAGGGTGTCTTTAAGAAAAAACCCTACTTTTATGCCAAAGGTGGTATCAAGTGTGGCTCTAAACCAAACTATTCACTTGCCAACTTTTTATCCAAACCCACAGAATAAAGGGGAGAGACTTCTGCATTCTTTGGACGTACACAGGCAGTTACGCTTCTACTTGAACAAAACCAAAGCTTTCAGAAAAATTGAGCAATTGTTTGTATCATATGCTGCAGGAGCACAGGGAAAAGCCATTTCAAAACGGACCATTTCAAAATGGATAGGCCACTGTATATGTTTCTGCTGTACACATCATGGGAAAACTGTACCTAACAGCATTAGGTCTCATTCCACCAGGGCAACAGCCACTTCAACTGCCTACCTAAGAGGAGTACCTACCAAGGACATTTTGGAAGCAGCAACTTGGAGTTCTGTACATACCTTCACCAAGCATTACCATCTGCCTCTTTACTCTAAATCCAGAGCTGGCTTTGCCACTGCAGTGCTGCAGGGCCTTATAGCCACCCCTAATGCCTTATAGAACCAGCCACCCTGCCTCAGTTTTGGGATTCTACCCAAGTGTAAGGACTGCAGCAGTGTAACACGATGAACATAGTACAGTTTTGTACCTACCATAAATGTAGATGCTCGAGTGTATACACTGCTGCAGTCCAGGTTATCCTCCCTCCTTCCCCTCTTACTTGCTGGTACGTACCTAAGTCTTCTACCCTTTACTACCTATGGTGAGTATTTGCTGGTAACTGAAAGTTGTTGATTGCTTTTCTTATGTATGTTTTATTAGCAATTTGTATTGCCTACCTATTTGGGGGCACCTGACATCTGGGGCAAGAAAAACTGAAGAAAATGGCGTCGGCTGCATCTTTATATACCCCTGTCGCACTGACGTCAGGGAAGAAGCGACAGCAACCGACGCCGGACCAAGACTTTGGAACTCAGGCTGACTGGGGGACCACCTGAGAGCAGGATAAACCAAGTGTAATGACTGCAGCAGTGTATACACTCGAACATCTACATTTATGGTAGGTACAAAACTGTGCTTTTCGCACACAGTTGTGGAATCTCTACTCTAATGGTTGTACTTCGTTCCAGTTAGGTGTGAGAACTCATTTGCCTGTAGAGACTGTGTTGCAGAAATGACCTTCTGAATCAAACTGTCAAAAATACAAACATAAAAGGGATGTGTTATAACAAGACAAACTGATGCCTGTGAAGTACATTCCATGTAAGGCACTGTCTGGTATGTTTTGAGAAAGAACAGGAAGTGATACAGCACCAGACACTGTATACTTTTTACACCTTGGTGGTATTTAAACTAGATGCCTTGCAGACACTTGATGACAGCATCACATTTACAGAATAAAACAGACACGTGCATTGTGATGAAAGATAAACATCTGCATTTACAGATTTACTAGTCGTATTGGAATATTGCTCTGGTTAAGTAAATACTGACAGTACTATACATGCATTATAGTTAGCTGTTTGGTAAATTGCTAATTTTGAAGGCTGATTTGCTCAGTTTAGATTTTGAGCCACATTTCAAGAAAACTTATATGATTGTACTGCTGTGCCATTTTTTTTTAAATCTTTAAATGTGTATAATTCATGAATATACTGAGACCAAGATGAGTTGCACTGGTGTTTTACTGAAAAAAATTGTATTTTTTTAATTCCGTGAATATTAAATAACCATAATTTGCAAGCAGTGTTTGTGTGTGTGTGGGGGGGGGTGGGTGAAAGCATAGTATTTTCACATGATCATTTTTATTTGTTTCCTTGTTTAATAAATGACATTTTTGACAGTATCATGGAATACATATATATATAAAATACATATTTAATACTAAAAATATATATAAAGAACATATAACCTTGCCATATTAACTGCATTGACAGCAGTAATATGTAAATGCACCTCACTTCTGTTTTTTATTAACTTCTATACCCATAAAATAGCAGGACCTGAGAGAGAGAGTCTCTGAATATGTCAGTTGATGAGTATTCAAACTGGATAATGATGAACTATGTCAGTCAGTTCTTCTATTCCTTAGAGAGACATCTCAGAATCCTCCTGAATATAGGCCTTATTCAGTACAGTAGTGGGAAAGTTCCATGCTTGCAGTGTTTGTCAGAGGCTGTTCTTTCTTCCCTGGTCTCACTGCTCTTGTCCGTCTCAATACCATTACACAAGTACACACTTACCTTCTATAAAAATAACTGCTTTAAATTGGCAGCACCAATTAGTTGTCTAATCTTAGTGTGTGCAAAGTTTCATGTGCTACACCTATCCTTTGCCACTGAACTGAAGCTGCCGAATTCAGAGCGAGTATTAATAACTGCAAGTGTGGGTAAAACTGAGTCAGATGGCCTCCAAAACATGGAAGCATCACAGAATATTGAAACTGCCAGTTGCTGTTTTTGTAGGCTGCCGTCCTTTCAGTGGAGCCTTTAGAGGAAGCCTGGGATAAACTGACCTGGAGCATTAACTTGACTTTACTTAAAACAGAAAGCTGGTAAAACCTTGTCAATATTTTTGTCTGTGTCCAAAGCATCTGTGTGTTCTACTCCTGCCCATTTTCACAGAGACAAGCTCACGTTTCACTTTTTGCAGTAATTGGTGCCAAGATGAAATGGAATAAAATGTAGAGGAATGTACAATGAACTTTAATCTTCTTGGAGAAGAACCCTTGCAACAGGTGTTAACTTATAGAAAATATAACCGCTTTAAGTCTGGACTCACACTGTGTCCACCAGTGCTGATCTAGACAGATATCCTGGTGTCATATATAGTGATGGCCCTGATATGTATATTTAAAACAAGGATGAGATTCCATAAAAATTTAACTTGTGTGTGTGAGCCATCATACATATTGCAACATTACACCTAGAGTGGTTCTTTTAATTCAATACAGGTGTATGTTTTTTTTTTAAATCACTTGTGACATGGGCAAACTTACGGGTTCATTCATTTTATGTAAATGTATTAACTATAGTTCACATTTACAAACATTATATCACACACACATTGTCTATGCAATGTATCAAACCAGCATTACACAAGTTGAATTCCTGCCTGCTGCTAAACC
Source organism: Protopterus annectens (assembly GCF_019279795.1). Classification (NCBI taxonomy): domain Eukaryota; kingdom Metazoa; phylum Chordata; order Ceratodontiformes; family Protopteridae; genus Protopterus; species Protopterus annectens. Next base: position 658,665,601 of record NC_056749.1, on the reverse strand, counting down.
TCATTCCTCCTCCAAATATTTTTCTGTATTTTTCCCACAATTTCCATTTTTTTGTCTGTAATTTATTCCTATCCTTTCTAAACATCCCACTTCCTGTTCTTTCATCTCTGTTGCAACATTCACTACTTCAAGTATGGTTAGTACTCTTTTTAGAGAATTTTTAATGTCTGCCAACTCATGTTACTCCCAAGAAAATATGCATCCAGGTAACTGCATCTGATTAAGCACTCTTCTAGTCAATCTTGTTTGGGGGGGGGTGGGGGGGGTGATAGGAATGTGTCAAACACTGCTATTCCACTGAATTTCTGTAGTAAGGCAGGGACATGTTTTTTTGAGCCTTCTACGGACAAAAGTGTGCCCCTTGCATATGTTTTTTGGATCAAGAAACATGCCATTCATTCCTCAATTTGCAGATTACATGTTTAATTCATAAAGAGTTTTGGGGAGTCTTGAGGCTGTCAATACTCAGAGCCTAAAGCATAGAAACCATCCTGAAGGTGAGCTAACACATACATGTGCACACACAATGCACAACTGCAGACAATTCATACATCGAAACACAACTTTTAGATACGTGAGGGAACTGGAGTACCCAGGGACCCAACCAGGATGTGCAGATGCCACACAGGAGGGAACCAAGCCAAATTACTGTAACCAAGACCTGTAACAATGAATCCATTGCACTACTGTGCTACTGAAGATATTATTCGCTGCCCTCAGTTTGTAGATGATCTCCAGTATATCCATTTATGGAATCTGAGGCAACCGAGTAATCCAGTACTGAACCTTAAAAGTCTTTCCCACAAAACTTGCTGATGTTTCCACTGAGATGGTTTCGTTTTTTTATTTCCTACAAAGTATCAACCATTTTAAAGTTACTGGCTCTTTCAGAGAGGCCATCCCTTCTTACAGGTTTTAGCATGTCCTAGATTGGTTGAGGACCAGTGCCCTCCAAATTGTGATATCTGTACTCATGTTTGTTGTAGTATTTCCTTTGACCATCACAGGGTGTCTGTCGGTGGAGAAGCTGAGACTTGAAGTTAATCCATCAGAATGGATTTTTGAGGATCATTGCATAGATCTTTGTGACGCTCTCATGCTTGGCAAAAATCACAAAAGTGTGGTGGTCCACTAGCTTGATCAGATCTTCTTTGGAAGTAATATTTACAGTACATCCTCAAGTTGTCTATATGGGATTCCGAAGTCCTTCAGGTTTCCCATCCATAAAGAGGACCAGAGCTGATAGTGGAATTATGTAACTCTGTCTTGGAGTAGTTTGGTAAGTGAAGGTCTCTAAAGATGCAGCAACACAGCCCTCTAAAGTTGACAGTGACAGACTGGAGCCTGGGCTAATTTGGAATCAATCTCAACCTCACTCACACTCTCTCTCTATCTACCTTTCTCCTGTTAGGAAAGGGTAGCAACTAATGTAAAGAAAATCCTAGATTGCCATCAGGGTCTCTACAACACTAGGTAAAGGGTCAGATTTTCTCCATGGTCTGACTCTAGATGTTAACTTGCATGGTGTAATTTACTCTGCCCTGAGCAGGATGGTAGCGCACTTTGCAAATCTCACGTCAAGAAGAACAAACTTTTTGATGAAATTTTTATGCTGTATCTAGGCTGACTGGGAGGTCAGTTATAGAAAGGGCAAGATGGGGAAAAAACTTTTTACGGGAGGTGAGTGATAAAGCTTTGGAAACTTTGGTCGTATGGATACATGTTTCCAAGGGTGAGGAGATCTTCATCTATTCTGTAGTCTTGGAATAAGCCCATGGAAAAGCAGTCTGTGGAGAGACGAATGAATGAACTTAAGCATCTGCATTTAAAGCCACAGAATGCTTTGATATCCAGGAAAAGCTATACATTTTTTTTTTAATCAGCAATGGTCTTTAAAGATTCACTGAAGTGTTTATTTCATTCCTTGCATGCCATTTTGTTGACTATTAGGTCTGCCTATCACTTTAGTTCTGATACCTGTGTTATAAATTAACATGCTTTGCCCAGAAGTCCCAAGTTTAATTAATCTTGACCTGTAATAGCAAACACTGTGACCAGGTGCCTTAAACATATACTGCTTTTCAGACATCCTTGAAAACATGCGCTTGTGATTAGTGGGGATTACTTTGTAAACAAGTAAAGGAAGTCTGTGAACTCCTTGTGTTATGTAGGTTTTACTTTAGTATCCACAGCACATCATTTTATACCCTGAGAGAACAACTATGGAAGGTATGGGACTACCCACGTCTAAGTTCCTATATGTGCCATGATGCATTTGTAGGCAGTCAGTGATGTTAATGGACACTTCTGTTAGATCCATCAATAGTTTTGAACTACCACAACATCAGTGCAAGATTTGTAAAGATCTGCTTTTATGTTCATCTGTTGCTGCTATAAATGTCTTCCTTTCCTCACTGGAAACCTACCAAGTCAGTAACAAAAGTACTGTATATTCCTGTACCACCATGTAGGTGTTGTGTATATGGAGACAGAGGTAGCCATTTATGAGTTATAATGCAAGGTTAGCATGATGTTTTTGTGTTTTTTACAAACTAACTGCATATGACCACTTTCCAAGAGTTGCTGACAATTAACAGATGTCTCTAGAACTGATAGTGTGATAGCTGGATGATTAAAATTGGAAGTCAAAATGTTTTCTTGTTGGGAGCAGAGTCCAGAGCATGCACCCATGGACTGACTGAATTCTAACTCTGAATCTGTATCAAATCAGAGCAAATGAAATCCCTGACTGCAGCAACCTCTAACAAAACGTATCATCTCTGACCCAGGAGGCAGGCTGTGTTTGGACCTTGTAGGGCAGCCCTGACTTGTCATGCCATCGGAAGGAAATAATGCATCAGTTCTTACAGTTGGATTCCAGCTTAAAGTAAGAACTCCATCATTTGAAGTCCTGGATAATGACTGTTCAGTAACTGGACTGTATGGGGTTTTAATGGGGTAATCATTTATACCTGTAGTTTAACATATAATTGTGCATACAACTTCAAAAGCTTGCTTTAGTAGGGCTGCAAGTATGCAACTAAGGCAGCATGTTGGACTGGAAGCCCGCTTGTAGTATACACCCCATCACTTGTACAGCACATTATTAGGTTATGCCTAGGGGTGGCACAGTAGCACGAGAGATAGCATTGCTGCCCCACAACAAGAGGTTTTCTGATTCAGTTCTCAGCTGCAGTACCTTCTTTGTGGAGTCTGCATGTCCTCCCTTTATTCTCATGGATTTTCTTCAGGTGCTTCTGTTTCCTCCCACATTCTAAAAATAATGCAGCAGGTGTACTGGGGACTCCATAAATTGCCTGTAGGTGTGAGTGCACCAATGTGTAATACAGAAGAAAGACATGTAACCCTGTTTCTCTTGCCCCTATGTCCTAAACTCCACAGATTGTGGTGCATGTCTGCATGGTCACTCTAGGAATCTGCTGTGACTGAAATTCATTCCATGATGTATGAGAGTAAAAAGTCCGTCTTATAAATGAGTTGTTTATTAATAAAGTTGTATGTGATCATTTGGAAAGGCAAGGTAAAATAAATGGTGCTCACATTAGCACATCACTTTTAACTGCATTATGTGTGCTGTTCTACTAACAGATGCTTTAGGATCAACTGCTAAAAATTCGTGGAACTTTGTCCACATCACGCTGCCCTTTGAAGCATCCGGACTCAGTGTGATACTCTACAGTATGCATAGATAATAAAACTACTTTGTGGAAGCAAATGGGGTACACCTTAGCATCTGTTCATGATCAGAATGCTAACATATGTGTGGCATCCTAATAATGTGCATCCTTGACAAAATACTGTATTCTAACAGTTTGCCACCTTTTCAGAAATGATGTGACCCTACAGCTGCCCTGTGCTCCCCACAAAACTCTGGAACCTACGACTTTCATCTTCACAGTATGAAACTGCTTGATGAACTGGCATTTCAACGAGTTTGATATTGATGAATGGATGATCTCCCAATTTTATGTAAAGCTATATCTATGATGTGTGTGTATATGTATTTCTCACACACACATACATATATAGTTATATCTATTATATTTATTTTATATAAAATGTAATTAGTACGATTGCATTATCACACTAACAATTATTCATCATCTTCTTCTTTTGGCTGTTCCCATTAAGGGTCACCACAGCGGATCATCTTTTTCCATTTCTTCCTGCCCTCTGCATCTTGCTCTGCCACACCAACCACCTGCATGTCCTCTCTCACCACATCCATAAACCTTATCTTAGGCCTTCCTCTTTTCCTGTTACCTGGTAGCTTCAATCTTAGCATCTTTTTCCCAATATACTCAGCATCCCTCCTCAGCACATGTCCAAACCAATGTAATCTTGCCTCTCTGGCTTTTTCTCCAAGCCATCCAACCTGCGCTGACCCTCAAATGTACTTATTCCTAATCCTGCCCACCCTCGTCATACCCAGTGCAAATCTTAACATCTTACCATATCCAGCTCTAACTCCTGCCTTTTTGTCAATGTCACTGTCTCCAACCCATATAACGTAGCTGATCTCACTACCCTCTTGTAGACCTTCACTTTCACTCTTACTGGTACTCGTCTGTCACAAATCACTCCTGACACTCTTCTCCACCCAATCCATCCTGCCTGTACTCTCTTCTTCACCTCTCTTCCACACTCACCATTACTCTGAACTATTGATCCCAAGTATTTAAACTCGTCCACCTTTGCCACCTCTACTCCTTGCATCCTCTGCATCCTCACCATTCTTCTATCCTCCCTCTCCTTCACACACATATATTATGTCTTAGTCCTGCTGACCTTCATTCCTCTTCTCTCTAGAGCATATCTCCATCTCTCCAGGGTCTCCTCCACCTGTTCCCTACTCTCACTACAGATCACAATGTCATCTGCAAACATCATAGTCCATGGGGACTCCTGTCTGATCTCGTCTGTCAACCTGTCCATCAACATTGTAAGTAAGAAAGGGCTCAGAGCTGAGCCTTGATGTAACCCCACCTCCACCTTAAATGCATCTGTCACTCCCAGCGCAGACCTCACTGCTGTCGCACTACCCTCGTACATATCCTGTACCACTCTTACAAACTTCTCTGACACTCCCGACCCGCATACAATACCACAACTCCTCTCTAGGCACCCTGTCATATGCTTTCTCCAAGTCTAAAAAAACACTTCTGACCTTCTTTGTACTTCTCCATCAACACTCTCAGAGCAAACATTGCATCTGTAGTGCTCTTTCCCGGCATGAAACCATAATGCTGATCACTAATCATCACGTCCCTTCTTAACCTAGCTGCCACTACTCTTTCCCATAACTTCATGCTGTGACTGGTCAATTTAATCTGTCTGTAGTTACTACAGCTCTGCACATCACGCTTATTTAAAAGAAAGATAGGATAGGTGAGACTTTGTTTGATATAAGTGATTGCACCAGTCACCCTGTGAATATTTTTGTATGCCCAAACAAGATTTGCAGTTAAACGTATGTAGTGTTTTGTTTTTCTTTGGTTTAAACATATTCTAAACAAATCTCAACTCTTGTCAGAAACTGGGTGGTCTGTTTTATCTCAAGAGCTGTCAAGCATTAAGTAGCAGCTGTTGCTACTGAAGATGATGATAACCACAGACACAAGTGGTTTTGGAGTTTTATTAATTTATCTAGTATTTTTACTTTAAAAAAATAAAATTTGGGGTAATTGCAGTTTTGTAATTTGAAATGTGAAATGGCATAGGTGCATACTTCTCAATCTCTTGGCTCTAGAAATCTGGACAAAGCCTAAAATAATGGGATGGGGTGGACAAAGGTTCCAAAATAAGGGCAGATTTTAAATATTGCTCTTATTAACTTAGAAAATTGCTAAAAAAACAATTTGTGTTAACATGCATTTTCTAAAGGATATGAAGTCTGAAACGCAAATGTACGTCATTATTTATTGAATAACCAAAAATGCACAACGTATAAAGTAGCCACAAGGAAACAGTGGTGCATTTGACAATCAAAGTCCTTAAAAATCAAGGACAAAAACGTAATAGAAAAATGTTTAAATATGTTGTAGTTTGCCACATTTTTTTGCCACTAGAACTTCATAGGTATGATATAGTAAACATTTTTCTATTACATTTTTGTCCTTGATGTTTTACTGAATTTTTGGTCATGCCACCAGTGTACGCTGTGTATTTTTGGTTGGTTGTGTTTTTTTTTCTTTACATAGCAGGGGCTACTTCTTTTGGCCATTATTTACTGGCTTCAGTACTAAATTATTTTCCAGAACACAACAGATTTTATGAGAAACAGAGGAAAAATGTGTAGCAAAAATCTGGGCAGTTTAGAGGTATGCATAGCTGAAGCCAAACTCCCGTTATTCAAAGGGCTGCATTTGCTTTGTGTGTGTTGCAAGTTTTGCTGACTACTCCGCATTTGTAGGGTATGGTGTTTGGGGATGTTAATGAATCAGAAGAGGCAGTTCTGTCTAGGCATTTAATTTGGTTAAAATAAGATTTCTTTGGTCAACTGTACATACATAGGAGAAACAACTACTTGTGCTTTTAATGCAAAGTTGCCTGTGTATTGCTGCTTGTGCTGAAAATGTAGGTCTTCCTAAAACTTGCAGAATTTCTAGGACTCCTCAGTTTAAACAGGACAATCTTGACTGTTTCTGCTGTCTTTGTTAACAAAAAAAAAAAAAAAGTTAATGTACTTTGGATAGAACTGCAGATAGCCCGGTGACCTTTGGCATTTCCAACTAGATCCACCAAGTCAGCTTCTAAAGTTGAGACAGTTTTGAGTTTTCCAAAACCTTGCCCAAACGTGCTGTCTAAATTCTCATCTCAAGAGAATGAATTGTACTAAACTGTTGATTTACAACAGAATTGCAAAGGTTTCTGTGTCTAGAGTTCCATGATGTGAAATTCATGCATACAAATTGGCTTTTGTGTAGTCCTGAAGAGTTGGAATGTAGCAGGAAATGTCAGTGTTAATAGCTGGGATGCAGAAAGATTAGCATCCTTTTATTAAACAAAATAAATGCACAACAGTCTGTGAGAGTTCTTTTCTGGTAGTGAGTTATAGTATTGAA
>NC_056749.1:658515749-658658016 GCF_019279795.1 Protopterus annectens | reverse complement strand
CTAAATAATTCCACATTAAAGAAATCTGTAACAATGAAGATGTTGCTGCTAGCAAACAACTTTATATGTCACTGTTTATTCATCTACAAATAAAGTGCCTGCTGCCCTTGAGGAATAAATTGCCTATGTTGCATGCATCAAAAAATAAATAAAAATAAGCTAGTAATATCACAATAGGGACTGCATGGTAAACAGGTAACAGGTTCATAGTTACTACTCTAGGTATCTTTGCCAAAAAGACTGCAGCATCCACCCACTTTGCAACACAGTACAGTATCAGCAATGCATCTATCTACTGTGGGAGTAGAACCTACAGCCTTCTGCATCAAAAGCAAGTACACTACCTGTTGTGCTGTTAATGCAAGCAGACTCAGAATAAGCAGCACTAAAGTTTTGTTTCCCTGCAGCTCTCAGCTCCTTGTAAAATCTACTCGACACGCAGTTGTATCTCTGAACTTTGCAGCACAAGAAATCTGGAAAAAGCCGAAATTTATTTTTTTTGGGGGGGGGGGACAACCAGGGACACAGTTTAAACATTTCTTGTATAATGTTGAAAAGTTGCTAGAATAAAATGCTGTGTTACCACCATACACTTTACTGCCACGTCTTATAACCCAGAGTACCCTGTGCAAAACAGTCAGAGAAACATACCACTATGCCAAATCAGCTGTTTTGTAAAAGAAAGGAAGATAAACTTAAATGGCTACCATTTAGTGAATTCAGTTCTCAGCATAGCTGTCAACCTCTTGGCACAAAACACCTGAACAAAGCCAATAATGGGGGGGAATACAGCCCCCAAACATTCAGTGAATTCAGTTCTCACTATAGCTCTCAACCTCTTAGCAAAAAAACATGTGGACAAAGCCAATAATGGGGAGGGAATACAGCCCCCAAACATTCAATGAATACAGTTCTCACCATAGATAACTCTCAACCTTAGCACAAATACCTGGACAAAGCCAATAATGGGGAAATACAGTCCCAAAAATAGGGACAAATTTCAAATATCCGTGTTATAAACTTAGACAACTGCTAGAAAAATTTTGTGTTACCATGTACTTTCTGAAGAATATGAAGTCTGAAATTCAAATGCCTATGTTTTAAACAGGAAACTAGTCTGACTTGGAACAAAATTTTCAGCAGAGTAGAGAGAAATGCCAATCACATCTTTGCAAGTAAAGAGAACATGCAGACACCACACAGAAGGCACCCCAGCCAAGAATCAAACTGGACAACTTGTAGTTGTCAGGTAACAATGCTACCAGTGCACCACTACACTACAGACTTTGCAAGGAAAAATGTAGATACAGAAACCATAGATTTTATGAGGAACAGAACAAATATGAGGCAAAAATCTGCAAGTATTTTTTAGAAATGGTGGTGGATAGGGAATTCAGGTCCTTGCCACCTGCATCCAAGGTACAGGGTTCAAATCTGAGTCTCTATCCACCATTTGCTCTCTCTAGCCACCAGTATATAGTAACTGTGGCATTACACACACACACACACACCAAGCAATCCAGTGACCAAAACCTGCTATACCTACCTCCTGAATGAGCCCGCGAGAGCAGCTCACCTCTCTCAGTCCTGATTGGAACTGCCTGCAGCCGAAGCAGTCCGAACCTCCTCTTCTGTGTGGTTGTCCCCGCACTGATTCCTGGGTGCATTTGCAGCAATGATTGCTGGGTACCTGTGTTTCTCTATCTAGAAGTTTTAGTTTTACAGATTTTTCTTTTTTTTCAAGGTGGGAGGGCTGCAGTCCGATACCACGAGCCGCCCCTGGGTAACAGATGGCTAACTGAATGTATACCGTGAAAAATACAACTTAAGTAGGTTACAGATGGATTATAACAATTGTGTTGGGTGTTGCACAGCAGGATGGTGGTGGTTGTAGAATCTGATGTATATAAAATGTTTTGTTTTCAATAGTCATCTGAGATGTGTATTTAAGGATGAAAAGAATTACGTTTTGTTTATATATACAAGACTCACAACTAAATCCTCTGAGCTAAAGCCAGCTCATGCCCACTGCTGTCTAATTAGGTCATTACTTGCCTCCATTGTTCAGGTTAGCAGTATACAGTACTGGTATGGACCATTTGTACCACTTACTAACAAATTTAGTGTGTTACATTTTAATTTAAAAACCAGAACTGGAAGCCTTGTTTCAAAAGCACAGCGGTATTTTGAAGTCCACAATGAAAATGAAAGAATCTGTACTTTATTAAGATGAGAGGAAAATTGCAGTTATGAAATCCTCCAGTATGCCGAAGGAAAGGCAATGTGTTAAATTATAGCTGTATAATGTATTTTGCACCCCATTTTGAAAGGCTGGAGCTCGGAGCTGAAAAAAGATAGAAAGCTATATGCTGGATCACCCACATTCTAGTGTGTTTACTGTGAGCATTGTGTGTTGTCTTTTATATATGACAGCCTGTCAGAAGTGCTGTGTGTGTTATGCGATTGATTAGTAACTGTTGTCATCTTGTGCCAAGCATAGTAGTATTCATGTTTTGTTAGCAAAGTACTATTTGTATTAATTTAACCACAGCATCCTTTCATCTCTAGCTAATACTCCACAAACAGCGTAGTAAGGAAATATGTTCATTATTACTGAATTTCCCAGTAACTTGCTTTCAGTGTTGATACCTAGTTAGATTGTGGCCTGATACATAATGACAGAAGTTTTCTGTAAGTTATTTCTTATTCCATTTAATCAAGTCATTCTGGTTCCGTAAATGTTGTAAGATCCCATCAACAATACCTGTTTTCCTTTCTAACGTGGTAAATTCCTGGGAATGTGCAGTACAAAAGTGTTGACTATGGGATTACAGTTCATGAACACACAGTTAAGCTAATATGCAGCTCACTTTTATGACCAATTGGTAATCTGTTGTCTTGTGAATGTGGATTGACTTTGTTTAAATGCATAAAGTAATTGTGCAGTATGTTGAGCTAACTTGCCAAATTTGTGCGCCTTCTCTTAACACTAACAAGTTTTACCCCAAAAGATCGTGTTGTGTAGTTTCTCATTAGCAAGGTTGATTTCCATATCTGTGTATTGATTTCTACTGCAAGATTTACTTTTTTTTTTAACTAGGTAAGTGAACACGTCTTAAGACGCTTTCCACGCTCAGAAGTATATACCTCAAATACAGCCCCTATAGTCACAAGTAGCAGTGTGACATTAGTACAGAATGTATAGAGACAATATGGATTTCTTCCCACTAAACATTTCGGGTTTGGGTTACATCTGTGTTGCTTTATTGCTCGTTAATGAGAAATGGTGTGCAGGTAATGTTCTACATTAATTTATTAATTTACTAGACCTGCACTAGCCCTGCAGAAAATTGAGAATGCTTTAGAGAAATTAGTTCACTTATGCAGTTAAATTTATAAAAGTCTGAGGATCAGTTTCACTAGTCCCTGGACCTTTTCATGATTCAAGCCAAAGGCATAAATCATTGTACATGCACAGTACAGCTTAGACTGCATGAATAAAGTCAGTCAAATAGGTTTCTGCAAATGTCATTGGTTAACATGAAGAAACCCAGTTAAGAAATTTTTGTATGGTCAGACATTTATATGTGCAAAATTGTACACAAGTAAAAATGTAAGATGTCGGAGTTGTACCTTGATGCTGCAACACTATTCTCCTGATTATTGATAACATTTTTTTGCACTAAAATTTTTGTTGATTTGTGGACTTATGTATACATGTGGGTGTGTCTATGTGGATATACATACAATATTTCTTTGCTGTTTAAACCAAATCCTATTACCTGTTTTGTCTCCTAGTAATTATGTATGCGTGTGTGTGTGTGTGTGTGTGTGTGTGTGTGTGTGTGTGTGTGTGTGTGTGTGTGTGTGTGTGTGTGTGTGTGTGTGTGTGTGTGTAGACTTGTATGCCTCCTGGCTACCTTTCAGACCTGCTTTGCCTTTTGTTGTATTAAATGTAAGTATATGGCACACACTGAGCACACTTTTATAGAGCATTTTTTAATGAAAGTGGTACAATCACATATGCTCAGTACATGTGCAAAGTAATACCTAGCCAGATGTTATTGGGCCACTTAGCTTGTGTGCACATCAGAAATATTCTCTGTAATACGGTGCCTTCAGATAACTGATTGCTTTTCTATCTATATAACATGAGATGAAAGAAAGTGAGAAGTACTTAAAAAGACTGGAAACCTTTGCTGTTTTTGCTAGTATGGCACATTTAAAGCCTGGAAACATTCATAAAAAGTCTTCATGCTGATAAAAGAATGCAAACAGAAAATGTAACATTTTTTCAAGACAGCAGCATGTCCATACTATGGAGTGTACATTTATTTTTTTCCTTTGGATTTTGTGAAGTTGCATTTTCCAGCTTTGTCTGCCTTCATATTTGTGATATGGATCACATATGTAGCTCAACCACTTAAAATTTTCGATGTTCTTTACCACTCACCATGTCTGTTCTGTTTTCACCCTGTTATAAAGAATTTTCTTGGACCCATGCTACAGAAGATGCTTGCAAGTGGACATGTTTTTTTATAAGATGTGTAGTAGATGGGCACTGTATCTTGTGAATGGCTGTAGCATATGCTCTGTGTGGCTGTTGCTTAGGAGACTGTGAGCTGCAGTTTGTCGTCTTCTGAGGGGTGAGTTTCAGAAAAGCATTTGACCGGTCAGTATTCCCAGGTCACCCACTGGAAAAGATGCACCTGTCCCTAGTGGAATTGTTCATTTAACAAGCTAACTAAATAAAATAAAAAATGCGTATCCTCAATACATATATATATATATATATATATGTAGTGATATGAAAGTTCTGCCCGGACTCCCTCTACCCAAAGGAAACTTGGCTCAACACCTAAAATTTTCCAAAGCTACTAAACCTCTCCCTTTTACCCACAATCCTGTGTACAAAAGATCCTTTTCCAGATCTCCTTTGCTGCAAGGTGCAGTTGTATCCATACATTTTCTCAGGCTACTGTTTTTCAATATAGTTTTGGGGATTTAGTTTAAAATGTCCCCCTAAGATCTTAATTGTCTCTCTAATTCCATTCCTCTGATCACTTCTGAACAGATTCTTCCATTTCAAGGTCGGTATTTTCTAGTTTGAGCTTTTGAGTACTACCTCCCCCACCCCCCGTGTTCACCATTTTTTCTTATTTGAATCTTGCTTCACAGATGCCATTAGTAAAGTGTTTGGTGATCTATTTAGTCAAAGGTAGTCAAGACTGAACTGTTCTGCAGTTTTTCCTGTATGTTCTTCAGATCAGTGTTTTGGACTGTTGATTAAATTTCTAGCTTTTGATTTAATCAGTATCTCTTGGGTAGGATTTAGTGTAATGAAACTTCTGAATTTCTTAGTGCAAGAAATTTAGACAAAGCCTAAAGTAATGGGGGTTACAAAAGCTAAAAAAATAGGAACATATTTTAAATATTGATATTTTAAACTTCTTAAGTTGCTGGGATAACAGGAATTATGTTGGCATGCATTTTTTGAAGGATATGAAGTCTGAAACTCAAGCATATATCATTATTTAGTAGTGAATTGCCAGAAAACTAAAAAGTTTGAGGACTAGACCAAAAATATGAGGTGAATATCTTGACAGTTAAGAGGTATGAGTGTAACATTACACAGGAGAAATTCTCTCATCTGGTGATCAGATTTTAATGTATGGTTTGGAACTTTAGAAAGTTGTCATGTTACTGGTTTCGTGTTATACTTTGCATGTACACATGTGTAACCAGAGCTTTGGTCTTTGGGGGTTGCCTGTTCTCCCTTTGAAACCTAATAGATGTTCTTCATGTTTCACTGTTGCAGTCATTACATTTGGGGTAATATGCTGGCAGGTTGCCCTCAGTTGGCCTGAATAACACTTGTACCTTATTCATCTTAAGGGGCTTGAGGTCACTGAAGTAATTTATCAGACTTGCCTAAGCTTCATTGTCAGTAATGGCCACAGGTTAGTCATATTATTTCTTGGGGCTTTTATTATTGCTTCTGTCCTCCATGTTCTGTTTAACATTGACCTTCCACATTGTTGTGATCAACATCTGTCCTAGGTCGAATTTCAGTTCCTTAGTTTTTACATGTTGACTTTCTTTAACCCATATACTGACATTGATTTGAGACCTGCCTTGGTACCGACCATCCCGTCAACACTTATTTTGAGTCAATACATGTCTCTGGTTTGTTTGAAATGTCCATTTATGATGAGAGCTGACATGAAATGGTATGAATAAACTGAATTGACTGAAACCTGAACACATAGATTCATAGATTAGTACTAAGCTAACTGCCCTTGCGAGCCATTGTAAACCTAACCAATTACCCCTTGTGAGACTCAAACCCTGCACCTTGTGTTTGTAAGAGAAACACCTTAACCATTAGGCCACCCTCCCAACCAATATGCAGAGGTAATGCTAAGGTTCAGCTGCCTGTGGGTGGTGGAAGTGGCTACCTGTCATAAACATGGTGATGAGTGTAGTAGGGATTTCTTCTATTGGGGTAATGCACAAGTACATTTAGAGTATAGTATGATATCCCTGCTAGTGATTGCCGTTCTGTTGAATTTATAGGCTGTGCATTTTTTGGGATGACCATGCAGTTAAGATATTTTGCTTATTAGTTTGTGGACATTTTTATATGATTGTGGATTCCTAGGAAAGTAACTTTCAATATCAATATTTACTGTTTATATGAGGTAGCAGAGAGATGACTGCTGAAAATTATTTTTTATGATTAGTGCTTAACAGTGTAGCACAGGCCTATTTTACTAACCTTTAGTAAACTGGACATGATGATCTGGTTTGCAAAAAAGGAATTTATTTTCTTGGCCTAGTACATTTGAACTACATTTACTGTAGTCATTGGTCTATCATAAGTGAAAACGCCATCTCATACATGTTCTTAATGGGACATGCTTATTTCAAGATCTGAAAATACTCTTGAAACTAGAGTGCTAGATCTTTGTTTTGGAGCAGACTTGGCAATGGTTATTGGTTTCACCCCAGGCATGTCTCTCTCTCTTAATGTAAAGATTAGTGTTGCAGTAACTTAAACTGCTTCTTCAATAGTAGAGTTAACATTTTTATGAATCGGGGTACTGCTTTTTAAATTTTTGTACCCAACATATGTGTCGGGGTTGCATTATATTGTGAAAATTGTCATTTTTTGTAACTTTTGCCTGAAATGCTGCAATAAGTAGTTTTAGATTGTTCAGTGAAACATTTTAACATTAAATTCTTCCATTTGTTGAAATCCCATAAGAAGTATATCTAATAGTTTCTGTACTTTGTCTCTGGTGTGCAGTTATTCTTCAAGATGGAGCTGATTTTACAGAACATCAGAAAAAAAAATCTTCCTTTAAGATTAAGGTGACTAAAAAGAAAGTAATGTATGGAATTTGCTATTTAGATGTGTAATCTGAGTGTTATGCAGCACCCAAGCTACTAATCAGACTGGGTTTTCATTGCTCATAATCAGGTCTTTATTTCTGCATGCCGTCAAAGCTGTCTTAGGTTGGATTAGGTTGTGCTTCGCTAAACATTGATAACTCACAGTACATGATCCCTTGGTCAATCCCATATGGAGTCAAGACACTTGATTTTGCAGGTTATTTCACTTCAGAGAGTTCCTTCTATGAGCAGTTTGAATAACCCACGTTTCATCAGAGTTTTGTTTTCCTGCAGTAATGAAAAGGTATGCTGGGTAAATGGGGGACCCCCTGAATTCCCCAGCAAAACATGTACAATCTGCATATAAATTTGTGTGTCCTGTGAAAGATGGCTGTTTTTTCCAGCACTGGTTCTTTCCGTATACACCAGCTCTTTACCAGGATAGTCCTCCAGCTCTTCAACACTCCTGAAAGGTATGAAGTGGAACATGGAGGGTGAATGGAAAAAGGTCATGAAGCTATTACTGGAGTGTCGCAGTATTATAGAAGTGTCAATGAAGTGTATGTGAAATATAAAAAAACGTAACATTAAATTCTTCCATTTGTTGAAATCCCATAAGAAGTATATCTAATAGTTTCTGTACTTTGTCTCTGGTGTGCAGTTATTCTTCAAGATGGAGCTGATTTTACAGAACATCAGAAAAAAAAATCTTCCTTTAAGATTAAGGTGACTAAAAAGAAAGTAATGTATGGAATTTGCTATTTAGATGTGTAATCTGAGTGTTATGCAGCACCCAAGCTACTAATCAGACTGGGTTTTCATTGCTCATAATCAGGTCTTTATTTCTGCATGCCGTCAAAGCTGTCTTAGGTTGGATTAGGTTGTGCTTCGCTAAACATTGATAACTCACAGTACATGATCCCCTTGGTCAATCCCATATGGAGTCAAGACACTTGATTTTGCAGGTTATTTCACTTCAGAGAGTTCCTTCTATGAGCAGTTTGAATAACCCACGTTTTCATCAGAGTTTTTGTTTTCCTGCAGTAATGAAAAAGGTATGCTGGGTAAATGGGGGACCCCCTGAATTCCCCAGCAAAACATGTACAATCTGCATATAAATTTGTGTGTCCTGTGAAAGATGGCTGTTTTTTCCAGCACTGGTTCTTTCCGTATACACCAGCTCTTTACCAGGATAGTCCTCCAGCTCTTCAACACTCCTGAAAGGTATGAAGTGGAACATGGAGGGTGAATGGAAAAAGGTCATGAAGCTATTACTGGAGTGTCGCAGTATTATAGAAGTGTCAATGAAGTGTATGTGAAATATAAAAAAACGTACCTTTTTGCTGTCCCTGTTTTTCAGGGACATTGATGATTTTTTGGCTCATGATTTTATTACTACCTAAAATCAATGATACTTTGGAGGAAAAGGTAACTGATTGTAATTAACCAATAATTATTGTTTACATTTAAAAACGTTTAACTTCAGAAAATGTGTGTTAATTCATATACTCTTATTTGGTCAGTTTTCAAAACTTATTGTGCTAGTATTTAAAGTGCTTTGATTTGTATCCTTTGCCCTTGTACAATTATAGCTTTGTCCCTGATTCTGGTGCTGAGGATCTTAGAACTGTAGATAAAGCATCAAATGTTTCACTACCAGTAAAGCTCATGCTAGCTCTGAGGTTAACAACAAAAAGTAGTGATAAAATCATCAAAAACTGCAAAATGCTTCAGAAGTGATCATTTCTTGAGTATTGTAATGCCTCTACATGATTGGTCAGTTCTCCTTTTTTCACTGTTAAGTCTAGCATTCAAATCACTTTTAGGTAGCAACTGAATTTGGGGAAGTTTGGTGTTAAAGTCCAATGTGAAATGTACTGGTTAACAGAACATGCTTCAGTCAAGTGAGGGTGTTATAGATTCTCCAATTTATGTGAATCATGACAATAATAGACTACCCAGAAAAAAACAATCGGGATTGCTTCCTATTTTGTGGATCAGACACTTGCAAGGTTTAATGATAGCTAACATCAAAAAAGATTATTTAATGGACACCCAAAGAGATTTGTTCAGGAAACCTAATGGACAGCAGGGATACATTAAGCCACTGATAGAAGAAAATATGCAAGTATAGGAAAATGTTCTCTCATGCTTCATTTGAACCTGCTTTGGCCATGTGGTTCTTTTTGTAATGTTCTGGAATTCTCCAGTGACATAAAGGGTCAGAGAGGGGTGAGATGGAGACAGTAAGAAAGTTGTTCCTCTAGGCAGATTATTTATCAAGAAGACATAATTACCGGCCTGGGACTTATTATTGAAACTTAGGAAACTGCAAATGTAAAATGAGCAAGTCCCCAGAGCATATCCTCACTACAGTTTTGCTATCAACAAAATAATCTGAAGCAAGCCAAACTTTATCTGTTGCTGTTTTACAGCCTTCATTGCTTTAATCATTTCTTATGACGCAGAATCATGATCAAAAAAATTAAAGCCTGTTTTAGTAATTTCATTATCTAAACTACTTCCGCACCTTTTATTTAGAATTTTCATTTGCCTAAAATACATTCTGACTCTCTTTAATGAAGAAATCAACAATCCACTGACAGACCACTGTGCAAGTTATTTTGGACACCTGCTCCTAAATATGAAGACAACAGTGTCAAGGTGAGCCAAAATGGCTGCTAAGTTTTATCATTTCATGTGCAGAGTTCTCACACCTATCATATGGTTTTGTATCGGCTGTACAGCCTTAGGTGAGCCAAGCTGAATTTTTTTTTTCACAGATAGCCATGACCAGTTAGTGTTTTCTTCAGTGGTTTCTTGCTCTGCCCAGGTTCCAGTACAGATGACCACCACATGGTTATAAAGTGCAGCGTAATTGTAGTGGTATGATTAACAGACCTGTGGGCAGGCTGTTGCAGTTAGGAGCATTTTATGTCCAGACATTTGCTCCCACTGTTCAGTAGTGCATTCTTATGAAGACTTCAGAAGTCCTACAGCTTCTTGTTTTCAAGCTATTCATCTGGTGATTGCATCTTTTTGGTAGACCCAAGATGGTCTTCCATCCTTTTTAAAAGGAGTAGTCTAGCAAACCATTAATCTTGCCACGTTTTGCACACGTGTTCCTCTGTAATCTAGCAGGAATGTCTTTAAGTACTTCATTGTTTTAACTTATTTTTATTTTGGTTAAGTGGAGTGGGCAAGTGGCCCCTTTTCAGTTATATTCTTGTTACATAATGACATAAAAATTTTGGTTGGAAGAGGAATATATACAAGTGTCAGGTCAATATATAAAAAGACAATATATAGTCCACTGTCCAACCACCACCTTAATAGCATAAAAAAATTCAATTGTTAGTGGCAGATTGATGTTTTGATGAAGAAACTAAATGTAAAGGACCCGGTTATGTAGAGCGAGCTGCATTTTGCCTGGTGATGGGGTGGTCAGATTAGGATTAAACATGAAAGTTAAATGAGCTTCATAAGGTGAAGGACAGAGCAATTTTGATATTTTGTAACTCTGCTAAAAAAGGTTATAGTGAAGCATTACAGTGTATTGTGGGGATGATGCTATGCAATAAATGAAGCATGGCACGAGAACTGAAGTTTTGTGTTTGAGGGAGCTTAGCATGGGACAGTGGTTGAGGGCAAGAGCTTTGTAGGACATTAGTATGGGTGGTGACAGTTGTATGCATTTCATCCTGTTGCGTTGTGTACAAGAGTCAGAAGTGACTACTTAAATTCCATACCATATGCTATGGAGAAGTACTTCTTTTCCAGTAGTGTTTCTGGTGTCATGGGTTAGCAGCTGTGTGCAGTTTTGTGCTATAGTGCCAACATGTCTTTATGCTTAGATGCTGTGGTGATCATATACATTCAGAAGTGGAGCTGGTGGTCAAGACATAAGCAAGGTGATTTAAAATGTTGGCCAAAGTGTGGAGTGCCTTCTAGAGGTAAGGTTATGGACCAAGCGTTCTTGACCGGAGATAATAGTTTGGGCAGCTCTGAATAACTTGGCTTCACTTGTTTTGTTGTTGACGGTTAACTCCCGTGGAAATGAGACAATTGTTCAACTTGGCCAGGAGTAGTGGAGCTGATGTTTTCTGTTAAATCCGAGTCCCTTATTATCAAATAATCAGTGCTTAAAACTATAGATGTTCATCGTGTTACACTACTGCAGTCATAACACTTGAGTTATCCTGCCGTCAGGCGGTCCCGCAGTCGGCCAGAGTTCCAAAGTCTTGGTCCAGCGTCAGTTGCTGTCGCTTCTTCCCTGACGTCAGTGTGCCAGGGGTATATAAGATGTGTCCGACGCCATTTTCTTCAGTCTTTCTTGCCGCTCGGTGCCCGAAGCAGAAGCAGTTCGCAAGTGCCGGTCGGCCAACTCCTGAGATTTTCAAATCGAATTTCAGACAAAAGTCTTCATAAAGCTAAGTACCCCGTTGGGGAACCTTTTCTTGCCTCAGTCCGGTGTCAGAAAAAGTTAACAATTGCATTTCTTGTGGGAAGCAAATACCTCATAAGGACTTTCATTCTTATTGTATTCCTTGCCTAGGCCCAGACCAGGACGTCGGTTTTGTGCTAGGTTTAATAAACGAACTATTAAATGTCTGTTTGATTTTGCTCGACATTATTTTGGTAGGAAATTTAATTATACCATGCCGTTGGAGCAATCAATGACTGGAATGCATAAAAAACGCAAAGATAAGGACAGGCAGCCGAGATCCAAACCGGACTCCGAGGCCTCTGCTAGGCTAGTCGCCGGTTCTCCAGTTTTCAGTGAG
Organism: Protopterus annectens; assembly: GCF_019279795.1. Taxonomy (NCBI): domain Eukaryota; kingdom Metazoa; phylum Chordata; order Ceratodontiformes; family Protopteridae; genus Protopterus; species Protopterus annectens. The sequence continues at coordinate 658,645,837 of NC_056749.1, read as the reverse complement.
GCGCCTATGCAGCTCCTGACGACTGCTGATTTAGAACCCCAGGTGACATCCGATTCACAAGCAGAGATTGCTAGGCCTCCACAACCTTTACCTTTAGGCCCTTCCGACTCCATGCCTGAAGGAGATTCCGGTGCAATTGAAATGCCTTCAGTTGCAGAAGGTGTCTTCAGACCGACTACACTCACTATTAAATCCTATGCAAAACTGAAAACTCCTTTAAAAACAAAGAAGACTGTACAGCAGTCACCAGTACAAGGCCCCATGCCTAAGAAACAGATGCTTAAGATGGCTGAAGACTTAATTACCTTAATCAGGGGTTCCCATCCCCCTCCTGATAAAAGGGCAAGGCAGGAGGAGGACTACGCTTCCTCTGACCAGGTTTCCATTGCCTCAGACTCTTCTGAGGGACAGGAATATTCCTTTCCCCCTTATGAAGATTCTGATGCTGAAGAGTCTATCCCTTCTGCATCTCCCCCAGAAGACTACTCTTTTGGGGAAACCTTACATACTACGAGGGAACATTTCCACTGGGAAGGCCAGGATTACTCTGATTCTAAGAAAAGGCTCCGAGAGTTCCTTTTACTACCCCAGCACAGACCACTTGCTATTCCACCTGTGTTAGACATTGTGGATGGTGTTTATTCAGAATCTAGCCTTAACCCAGATTCACTACCTCCTGCACCAGCCAAACCACACAGATACTACAGAGTCCCTGACTCGCACAAATTCCTGTATAAAAGCCCTGTTGCTGACACAGAAACCATTTCCCAGGGTCCCAAAGGGGTTAAGGCCTCTATTGCTAAAAATCCTGTGCCCTCTGAAAGGGATTCTAGAGCACTAAGACTGGGAAAGAAAGTATATACCTCAGCTACTCTAGCTATGGGGGCCTTAAATTGTCAGTTTCACATGCTGAAATATCAATAATATCTGATGTCTCAATTAAAACAAAAAATGCTCGCACATACAGAACAGCCAGATTACAAGAAAATGCAAGATTTGTTGCATTCAGCTGAACAAGTGGGAAAACATACTTTGCAATGTGGATTTGATTCATTGGAACTTCTTGTAGAGCAGCAGTGACAGGGTCTGTCATACGTATGCATGCGTGGTTAAAAGAACAAACTTTACCTGATCATGTTAAAACAAAGTTATTGGATGCACCTTTACAGCAGGATGTTTTATTTGGTGTAAAAGCAGAAAAAGTTTTAAAGAAAATGGAGGATAAGGCAAAATCTATGCAGACGGTCAAGGATTTTTTACAGGTTCAATCCTCTCGTTTCAGCAGAAACTGGCCAACCAAAAAATGGTCCTTTCCATCTTCTGCCAGACCACAGAGGGGCAGATACAGACACCCAAGGGGCAGAGGCCAGCCACAAGGCCCTTACCAGCCTCGACAATGGGGTGCCACAACCCAAAAATGAGGAGAAGACAGGTCTCAAACTACCAGAAGACAAACACAATGACTTACCCCTCAGACTACCAAGCAAAACCCTCTTGGCAGCTCCCTTGGGGGGAAAACTAGCACTTTTTGCAGATAATTGGCACATCATCACAAAAGACAAATGGGTCTAAATATTGTATCTCAAGGATACAGATTCCACTTTCACACTTTGCCAAGGATAAAAGGAATGCCAAACCTGCCACCAAATCAATGGGCAGAGGCTCAAAAGTAAATTTCAGCTCTCATGGATGTGAGAGCCATTCAACAGGTTCCTACACAGGAGCAAGGACAAGGATTTTACTCAAGACTGTTTCTAGTTCCCCGAAAGGACAAAGCCTGGAGACCCATTCTGGACCTCTCAATTCTAAACACATACCTGGAAGTGCCCAAATTCAAGATGCTAACACTACAGCAACTTCTTCCCATGCTGGACAAGAAGGCTTGGCTAGTAACGTTGGACCTCAAGGAGGCATACCTGCATGTCCCTATCAGACAAAATTGCAGAAGATACCTCCGATGTATTGCAGGTTCAACCCATTACCAATTCTCTGCACTGCCCTTTGGCTTATCTACTGCACCCAGGGTCTTCACAAAATGCCTGGCACCAGTAATTGCATACTGCAGACAAAGAGGGATTCAGATATATCCATACCTGGACAACTGCCTTATTCAAGCCGAAAGCAAGGACATTCTATTAAAGCATCTGGCATTTGTCAAAAACCTACTAAGTTGCCTAGGGTACACAGTAAACGAAAAGAAGTCAAAACTAGTGCCCTCACAAGACATAATATTCCTGGGTGCCAGCTTAAATACAACGGCCCAGATGGCTTATCTCACGCCAGACAAGCAAGGACAACTGACTCAATACTTCAAAATGATGGCAACAAAGACCCAACTCCCTGCAAGAAAAATTCTGCAGGCCTTGGGATTCATGGCATCTTGCATACTACTAATACCATTTGCAAAACTGCATATGAGGAAATTACAATGGTATCTGAAAAGCGTATGGACTCAACACAGTCACAGCTTGGAAACAATAATTCCACTCATTCCCTGCCTTCAACGGGAGTTTCTATGGTGGGTTCAGGCATGTTACCTCAACAAGGGTCATCCTTTTACCTTACCCACGGCCAGGCAAACTATAACAACAGATGCATCGAATTATGCCTGGGGAGCACACATGGCAGGACAGTGTATTCAGGGCAAATGGTCTGCAAACCAAAGGCATCTACATATTAATCAAAAAGAGATGCTAGCTGTACAAAATGCCCTAACAGCTTTCAAGGACCTCCTACATCCAGGACAACTCCTAATAAAGATGGACAACACCACAGTGATGTGGTACATAAACAAGCAAGGGAGCACACACTCCTACCCCCTATGCAGACAAGCAATGACCTTGTGGAACACAGCACTGACCTACCAAGTTCAACTACAAGCACAATTCCTGCCAGGAAAGAAAAACATACTGGCAGACGATCTAAGCAGAAACATCATAGATCCTCACGAGTGGAAACTAGATCCACAAGTATTCGCAATGATAACTCAAAAATGGGGGAGCCCAGACATAGATCTGTTTGCTTCTCCCCAAAACTACCAACTATGGAAATTCTGCACAAGGACATGCCACACACTAGCTTGGAAAGTGGACGCCCTCTCATTCAGTTGGAAAACATGCCTTTCCTCCACTGCCTCTTCTGGCAAAGGAGCTGCTGAAAGCCAGATTAGAGAGGCCACAAATGATACTCATTGCTCCAGACTGGCCACACCAACACTGGTATCCAATACTAAGGAACATGGCTCAAGGCCCACCATGGATTTTACCTACAATTCCTCACCTGCTCACTCAGCAAAACAATCAGATTCTACACAGCCAGCTCAAGACTTTAAATCTGGCTGCATGGCAAATTGCCTAAACAACCAGTCAACACTTCTCTCTAAAGCTGTGATGGACGTCATTCTGGAGGCCAGGAGGCCCAACACCAGGAAAGTCTATTCAGACAAATGGAAAAGATTCTGCGCCTGGAACCAGGCTAAAGGCCAAAATCCCCTTGTCCCAAATTTTCCTCAGATTCTTAAATATTTAACTGAGATGTTGCACAAAGGACTTTCCTTCTCATCTATTAAGATCCACACCTCAGCTATTTCAGCTCAATACAACACTGATCCTCCTATATTTTCACATCCATTACTAAAGCAGTTCCTCAGAGGGGCTAAGAACATAAGACCACCCCGGAGAGCACCAACACCAACTTGGGATCTCAACTTTGTTTTGGAAAAGCTTACACTTCCACCCTTTGAACCAGCTTTCACAGCTGATCTACAGTTCCTGTCATGGAAAACTGCCCTGCTGCTAGCAATAACTTCAGCATGAAGAATCTCAGAACTACAGGCCCTAATGGCAGTGGAGCCTTTCATAATTTTTCATCAAAACAGAGTCTCTTTATGAACTAACCCTTCCTTTATGCCAAAGGTGGTATCCAGTGTGGCCCTAAACCAAACCATTAATTTGCCCACATTTTATCCAAACCCCCAGAACAAAGGGGAAAGGCTCCTACACTCTTTGGACATTCACAGGCAATTACGTTACTACTTGGATAAAACTAAGGCTTTCAGAAAATATGACCAGCTCTTTGTATCCTATGCTGCAGGATCTCAAGGAAAAGCTATCTCAAAACAGACCATTTAAAAATGGATAGGACATTGTATCAGTTTCTGCTACACACACCATGGGAAATCTGTGCCTGGTAATATCAGGCCCCATTCCACCAGGGCTACAGCAACATCAACAGCCTTCTGCAGAGGGGTACCAACCAAGGATATTTTGGAGGCTGCAACTTGGAGTTCAGTGCACACCTTCACCAAGCACTATCACTTACCTCTATACTCTAAAACCAGAGCTGGCTTTGCCACTGCAGTTCTGCAGGGCCTACTAACCTCTCTAAACCCTGTTTAGTTCCACCACCCATCCTTAGCTTTGGGATTCAACCCAAGTGTGATGACTGCAGCAGTGTAACACGATGAACATAGTGCAGTTTTGTACCTACCGTAAATGTAGATGTTCGAGTGTTCACACTGCTGCAGTCCAGGTTACCCTCCCTCCATCCCCTTTGAACTAGCTGGACTTATCTATACCTTTCTATCATATACAACCTCTGTGGTGTATTTGCTTGTGACTGAAGGTATTGTTTTATTTTTATATAGCAATATGTATTGCTTACCTATTGGGAGCACCTGACATCTGGGGCAAGAAAAACTGAAGAAAATGGCATCAGATGCATCTTGTATACCCGTGGCGCACTGAAGTCAGGGAAGAAGTGACAGCAACCGACGCCGGACCAAGACTTTGGAACTCTGGCCGACTGCGGGACCGCCTGACGGCAGGATAACCCAAGTGTGATGACTGCAGCAGTGTAAACACTTGAACATCTACATTTATGGTAGGTACAAAACTGTACTATTTGCTGGGAAGTGTAGTGCTGAAGGCATTCATGAAAATGAAAAGCAGCAAGCCTAATGAAAAACCTTACTTTACCTGCCCTCAGTGTGTAAAGATGGCTATTCAAATTGTGAAGGACTCCCCCATTCAGATTGCTGTTGATCCAATTAAGTATAGTGGGACGGGAGTAATTATTAAAGATGTTGAAGTGGTTGGACAGTGTCCAATGACTGCTTTTATAAGTTCAGTAAAAAATGCACGACAAGTTGAACACTGTCCATACTGGGAAAGGATATATTAGTGAAGCATATTGTGACTGGGTGCGAATGTACTATGACCATCTCTGAAAGCTACATTGCTGAGAATTTAGAATATTTTAAGACTGGACATCGGCTATAAGGTAACTAGCTCCATAAATTTAGACAGTGGGGGTAGTAGTAGAATAGTAGAAATGGATCACCTAGTATATTCAGACAAGAATGACTGTAGTAGATTTTCAGAGTTTTGGGAAGGGTACCACAGGATACTGTCACTAGTCTGGGAAAGTTCAAGGTGCCAGCAGATGCTAAGAGGTTAATGATGTATCTAGGTCAATATGTGTGGCAAAGAGACAGCTACTATGGGTACAAGCTGTTGGGGGGGGGGGGGGGAGGACCATTAGCACTGCAAATGAGTTGCTGATTGGTTGCTAGGTAGTAACAGCTGCAGTTGTTTAATTGAATATGCTGTGTGTACATGTTTACAACTGTAGCAGTTGGGTGGCCATTCGAAAGACGTGCGTAAATGGGCGTACCTTCGTTGAAGGTTGAACGTCGAGCTGGCACCTTGGCGTAAGTCAAAAATCTACTGCCAATCATTAGCGGACCGGAGTTCCTCTGTGGCGACCCCTAACCGGGAAAAGCCGAAAGACAAAAACAACAACTACAGCATGTTTACAATTATAGCAAGAAGACCAGTTGCAGAGACTATTTTTTATTTTTTTTTTTTTTTGGTCCTTAGTGTTGCAGGTCTTTTTTGGTCCTCAGTGTTAGGCTGAGAGAGATGTTAGGCATTGCCCATGGTAACAACAGACTGACCTAGCAGTGGGCACCGGTCTATGCGGCCCTGCAATAAGGTTTTCTTATGATTCTAGGGACTTTAGTATTAGGTGATCTGATCCAGTAATCACAAAAATGGATGACAATTTGAAACATTTATTTACTTCTTGTGAAGCTGGGACATAGGTGTGTGGTATTTAGGTAAGCTTTCCAGGGAGCAATACCAGTGTTTGCAGCTTGGCTAGGTTAGGCAGTTTTAATTAATCTTGAATAAGTTGGCTGTTTCTGCTTAGAATAGGTCTGGCCACTTGTGTTTGATTTTAGAAAGATGGAGCCTTACATTTAGCTAGCCAATTACTGACCTCTCCCTAGAACCTTTTTTAGGTTGTTGAAAAGCATAGACTGCCATACTTAGCTTACCTTGGCTTGCTGGAAGAGTAAATATTTATTAATCCAGCTGTCCTGAAGAGTTAAAAAAAAAAATATATATATATATATATATATATATATATATATATATATATATGTGTGTGTGTGTGTGTGTATATATATATATATATATATATATATATATATATATATATATATATACACACACACACACATATACACACACACACACACACACACACAGCCCTTGCCAACGTTTTTAATAGTCAGCATGGCTTTTTTAACTACAGTTGCCATCTGCGAGACTGGATTAGGTTTGTTGCACCTCAATAAAGGGAAGTACTTGTTTTGAAGGAAGCAAGAGGGTTTTGAGTAGAAATTATAAGGTTGTGATGCTTTCCGATTTTGTAGTATGCATGTATACCTAAAATGCATAGTAGGTTAGACTCTTGTTCTTGTGTAAAAGACTTGAATATGGATGGATGCCTGACCAGGAATCTTAGTGGTACTGATAAATTGCTGAAAAAGGATAGACGCATTGTAAGGGAGGTAATATGTGAGCGGAATTGGTGAGTGGTGCATCACTTAAGTGTCCTCATTACATTGCGTCTTTACTTTAGGTGCGTGAATCGTATGATTGCTGTTTACAGGAGTATCCTGGAAGCAGACTCTATGCATAAAACAAGATTTCTTTTAAATGTTGTACTGTTGCAAGCTTATTACCAAATTTGTGAAAATATACTGCCAGTATACATACATAACACAGATGTTCATCGTGCATACAGCTGCAGTTATAACAAATGGGTTTTCCTGCTGTCAGGTGGGTCCTCGGTCAGCCGAATTCCAAAGTCTAGGTCCGGCGTCGGATGTCGTCACTTCTTCCCTGACGTCAGAGTGACAGGGGTATAAAAGAACCAGCCGACGCCATTTTCTTCAGTCTTTCTTGCCACGCGGTGCCCGAAGCAGAAGCAGTTCGCAAGTGCCGGTCGGCCAGCTCCTGAGATTATGAATATTTTTCAACTGAAGTCTTCTTGAAAGCTAAGTACCCCATTGGGGAAACTTTTCTTGCTTCAGACTGATGTCAGACAAAGTTAATAATTGTATTTCATGTGGGAAGCAAATACCACATAAGGATTTTCATTCCCTCTGCATTCCTTGCTTAGGCCCAGACCACAACGTCTCGGCCTGTCGTTTTTGTGCTACATTCAACAGACGCACTATTAAGCGTCGGGCGGAGTTCGCCCAACACTATTTTGGCAAAAAGTTTAATTACATTATGTCGTCGGATACTCCGACTCCAGTTTTAAGTAAAAGACGCAAAGATAAGGACCGACATATGAGGTCCGCGACTTCTACCGACACCACGCCAAAGCCGACTACAGGTGGTCCAGTTCTCAGTGAGGCACCTACGCAGCCCCTGACTACCGATGACACTTCTTTGGCGGTGTCTTCAGTGCCCGAGGTCGCAGGCTCTTCGGCCCACACCCCGACTACAGATACCGAAGCCACTCTTGGCAGTGAAACTCAGAATTTAGACAGGCCTGCCACCTCTCAAGGTGTCTTCAGGCCTTCCTCTTCTTTTTCCATCAAGGCTTTCACTAAGTCTAAAGCAGCCATGCATACTAAAAGACAAGCCCCACAGGGCCCCTCTCAAGGCCCCATGCCTAAAAAGCAGATGCTCAAAATGGCTGAGGATTTGATTACTCTTATCAGGGGTTCTCAACCCCCTCCGGACAAAAGGCCCAGAGTGGAGGAAGAATCCCCTTCCTCGGACCAGGCCTCCATTATTTCAGAACATTCTGAAGACCAGGAACATTCTTACTCTCCTTTTGAAGATTCTGATGCAGAGGAGTCCATTCCCTCTGTCTCCCCCCTGACGATTACTCTTTTGGGGAAACCTTACATACCTTGAGGGAACACTTCCACTGGGAAGGCCAAGAGTACTCAGACTCCAAGAAAAGGCTTAGGGATTTCCTCTTGCTCCCTCAGCGCAGGCCTCTGGCTATACCTCCCATCTTAGACATACTAGATGATGTGTATTCAGAGGCCTGCCTTAACCCAGATTCTTTACCTCCAGCTCCAGTCAAGCCTGACAGGTATTACCGGGTTCCTGATTCACACCAATTTCTATAAAAAAGCCATGCGGCTGACCCAGAAACTATTTCACAGGGTCCCAAGGGAATTAAGGCCTCCACTGCTAAAAATCCATTACCTTCAGAGAGAGATTCCAGAGCTTTAGAAAGGTGGGGGAAGAAGGTATACACCTCGGCCACCTTAACCATGAGGGCATTAAACTGTCAGTTCCATATGTTAAAGTACCAACAGTTTCTGTTATCACAGTTGAGAAGCAAAATGTCACAACCTGAACAACCAGACTTGGAGTTGCAGGATTGGTTACATAGTGCAGAACAAGTGGGTAAACATACCTTACAATGTGGTTTTGATGCTTTAGAGGCCTCATGTAGAGCTGCTGTTACAGGATCAGTCATACGTAGACATGCTTGGCTCAAAGAGCAAACTTTACCAGATCATGTTAAAGCTAAATTACTGGAATGCACCTCTGCAAAAAGATGTATTATTTGGTGTTAAAGCTGAGGAGGTATTAAAGAAAATGGAGGAAAAGGCAAAATCAATGCAAACAGTGAAAGATTTCCTACAGGTACAACCTCCACGTTTCAGTAGAAATTGGCCTTCCAAAAATTAGTCCTTTCCAGCCACGGACAGACCCCAAAGAGGTAGATACAGGCGCCCGAGGGGTAGAGGGCAATCTCAAGGATCGTTTAGAGGCAGACAATGACAAGCACCTACACAAAGAGGTGGTGAGGATAGTTCACAGCCATTCAGAAAGCAAAACCAATGACTTTCCCCTTTGCATGCCAAGCAAGGCTCAAATGGCAGCACCTTTAGGCAGAAAACTGGCATTATTTTCAAAAAAGTGGCATATTGTCACAAAAGACAAATGGATCCTGGACATTATAGACAGAGGCTACAGATTCCACTTTCACACCCTTCCAAAAATGAGAGGCATGCCAAACCTGCCACACAATCAAAGGGCAGAGGCACAAAAACAAATTTCAGATCTCATGGACATGAAAGCTATTCAAGAGGTACCTGCACAAGAACAGGGTCAAGGTTTTTATTCCAGACTATTCCTGGTGCCAAGAAAGGGAAAAGATTGGAGACCTATTTTGGACCTATCCTTCCTAAACACATTTTTACTCGTGCCAAAATTCAAGATGCTCACATTACAGCAGCTTCTTCCCATGCTGGGCAAGGAGTCTTGGCTGGTAACATTGGACCTCAAAGAGGCATACCTGCATGTCCCAATCAGACAAGATTGCAGAAGATACCTCAGATTTCTTGCAGGTTCAACCCATTATCAATTCTCTGCATTGCCCTTTGGCTTATCTACTGCGCCCAGAGTGTTCACGAAATGCCTGGCATCAGTAATTGCCTTCTGCAGACTTCAAGGGATACAAATATACCCATACCTGGACGACTGCCTGACCCAAGCGGACAGCAAGCCCATACTTCTAAAACACCTGGCGTATGTAATAATGTTGTTGAATTCTCTCGGATACACAGTCAACAAAAAGAAGTCAAGACTAATACCCTCTCAAACAATAATTTTCCTGGGTGCCAGCTTGGATACAAACACCCAGATGGCCTACCTCACGCCAGAGAAACAAGGGCAACTAACTCAATACTTCAGAAAACTGGCAACTTTCACCAGGCTGACTGCAAGGAAATCCTGCAGGCTCTGGGATTCATGGCATCTTGCATCCTACTAATCCCATGTGCAAAGCTGCATATGAGGAAACTTCAATGGTACCTAAAAAACCTATGGTCTCAACACAGTCACAGTTTGGAGACAATAATACCACTGATTCCATGTCTGCAAAAGGAATTTCTGTGGTGGGCTCAAGCATGCCAAAGAAACACAGGTCTACCATTCTGCAAGCCTCAAGCAAATCAAGTCATCACAACAGACGCCTCAGATTATGCCTGGGGGAAGCACATGACAGATCGGTGCATTCAGGGCAAATGGTCCCAAAAAGAAAAGCACCTTCACATCAATCAAAAGGAAATGCTAGCAGTAATAAATGCTATTATAGCTTTCAAAGTCCTGCTACATCCAGGCCAGCTATTGATAAGGACAGACAACACCACAGTCATGTGGTACATAAACAGGGAGGAACCCATTCATACCCCCTATGCAGGCTAGCCATGTCTCTTTGGAACATGGCTCTGGAATTGCAAATCGAGCTTCAAGCACAGTTCCTGCCAGGCAAGGAAAACACGCTGGCAGACAATCTAAGCAGAAATATGACAGACCCACACGAATGGAAGTTGCATCCTCAAGTTTTTTTTAAAGATAATTCAAGCATGGGGAAGGCCAGACATAGATCTCTTTGCCTCCCACAGAAATCACCAATTGGCAAAATTCTGCTCAAGGATCTTTCATCCACAGGCCTGGAAAGTGGATGCACTCTCTTTCAGTTGGACAACAATGACAGTTTATGCCTTTCCACCTCTTCCTCTGCTGCCCAAAGTTCTATTAAAAACCAGAGCAGACAGACCAAAGATGATTTTCATTGCTCCAGACTGGCCAAGACAACACTGGTACCCACTCCTGAGGAGCCTGATGCATTCCCCACCATGGATCCTGCCTCTAATGCCTCTTCTACTGACTCAGCACAACTTCAAAACTCTTCACAGTCAGCTGAAAACACTCAATCTAGCCGCATGGAAGATTCCTTAAAATCACAACAGTCCCTACTCTCCAAGGAGGTGCAGGATGTCATTTTGGAGGCCGGAACACCTTCTACTAGAAAAGCCTACTCCGCAAAATGGAAATGGTTTTGTGCTTGGAATGAGAAAAAGGGCCAGAACCCTGGAATACTGAATTTACCTCAAATATTACAGTACCTAGCTGAGCTGCTAAGCAGAGGACTTTCATTCTCCTCCATCAAAATCCATGCCTCAGCCATTTCTGCAGAATACAACACTGATCCTCCTTTATTCTCCCACCCCCTCTTAAGACAGTTCCTCAGAGGGGCTAAGAATATGGCTAAGAATATAAAACCCCCAAGGAAACAACCAGTACCTGCTTGGGACCTCAATTTCATTCTAGAAAAACTAACTCTGCTTCCCTTTGAGCCAGCTGCCTCAACAGAACTGCAATATCTGTCCTGGAAAACAGCCTTCCTGCTGGCTATTGCCTCAGCTCGCAGGGTTTCGGAACTACAAGCCCTCATGGCTGTGCAGCCTTTCATCATTTTCCATCAGAACAGAGTATCCTTGCGAACCAACCCTTCCTTTATGCCAAAGGTAGTATCCAGGGTAGCCTTGAATCAGGCTGTCCACTTACCTACCTTTTACCCCAATCCTCAAAACAAAGGGGAGAGACTACTACATTCCTTGGACATTCATAGACAGCTACGTTATTATTTGGACAGAACAAAGCCTCTCAGAAAATCAGAGCAACTCTTTGTGTCCTATGCTACCAGAGCTCAAGGGAAGCCTATTTCCAAACAGACAATCTCAAAATGGATAGCCCACTGCATACGCTTTTGTTACTCTTTTCATGGTAAAACTGTACCTGCAGGCATCAGGTCTCACTCCACAAGGGCCACAGCCACCTCTGCAGCCTTCCTCAGGGGGGTTCCTACCAAAGATATTTTGGAAGCTGCCACTTGGAGTTCTGTACATACTTTCTCCAAGCACTATCACCTACCATTATATTCCAAATCTAGAGCAGGCTTTGCCACTGCAGTCTTGCAGGGCATCCTGGCTCCTCCTAGTTCCACCTAGTGCCTACCACCCCTTTTTTAGCTTTGGTATTCTACCCATCTGTTATGACTGCAGCTGTATGCACGATGAACATAGTACAGTTTTGTACCTACCATAAATGTAGATGTTCGAGTGCTAATACAGCTGCAGTCCAGGTTTCCCTCCCTCCTTCCCCTCTTGGGACAGGCCTAATGGCTAACACCTCCTCATACAACCTGATTGGGGTATTCTTTTATGGTGTATTTGCTTGCAACTTCTGTTTTTTGATTATATTGCATTGCATTATTACATAAATTTTATGTATTGCCTTCCTTCTGGGGGCACCTGACATCTGGGGCAAGAAAAACTGAAGAAAATGGCTTCGGCTGGTTCTTTTATACCCCTGTCACTCTGACGTCAGGGAAGAAGCAACGACATCCAACGCCGGACCTAGACTTTGGAATTCGGCCGACCGAGGACCCGCCTGACTGCAGGAAAACCCATCTGTTATGACTGCAGCTGTATTAGCACTCGAACATCTACATTTATGGTAGGTACAAAACTGTACTTTCTGGTGGTTAAACTTAGTTTTTGGTATTGCTTGCCAAAGCTTGGAAATATGTTTCTAAAGGGTTTTGTAGTTCATTCATTTCTGATGCACACATTGGTTCTTTTCAAGGTTTTGTAAATTGGGGCCCATCCTGAGAAATAGTAGGAGTAGGTATAAAGCAGAGAAAGTGTTTTATGTGATGCTGGTTCCCAGCCAGGGGGGCCTTTGTAGTTCAAATAAAACGTACACTTGTATAATGTTTCTGTAACATTACATTCTTCTTTCTTGCTACACTGATGTAGGGGGATAAAACCCAGAATATGAGCCAGACATCCCGATCCTGTTTAGCAGCTTTGGTACTATTGGAACTGGCTTGTGGGAAGGGAGGAGAGATGGGACTTAGCCTGCTTATCTCTCTTCTTGGAGGGGTGTGTGAGTGTGTGGCTGGGGATGTGTGAATGACTGGTTGTGACACACTGAGTATTTTCCATGTTGAGACCAGAGGATTTTACCCAGAGTGCCTTGCTCAGTAAGGAAGCAGGAGACACTGTACATTTAATAACATGTAAAAATGAGTAGCATCTCTTTGCACCCATTGCATATCCTTCTAGGAAGTGTGGTACTGGGCATGTGCAAGAGAACTAGGGTTTAAATCAAAAAGTCCAAGTCAGTATGTATGGCGGAACCATTCCCAGCATCCTACTCAGACTTGCTTATGAATTAGTGGGTCAAAGGTCAAACGCAAAGAAGGAAGCATTGAGTTTTAGGATGGTCCTTGGGATTAGTTAGATGGAAAAGGACAAAAATAATTTTTTTTCTTTTATGTAGCACATCTGCCAGTTTATTTTTGGAGACTACACAGCAGGCCCAGTAAAAAAAAAAAAAAAATGTGCAACATAGGTTGAATTTCCCTCACTGGTTCATTTCCATTCCTGTGCCCGTTTTTTGCAGCTGAACCATTTGCTCCTTACATCTCTCAACAATGTCCTCAGTCAGATTTATTTGGCTTTTCTGTGGACAGCCTGGGCAATGTCCATTTTTGTTCTCCACAGTAGTCACCATTATTTAGTATTGGCAAAATAGGTTGTGCAGAATATATCCTCAGTCTTTTTGGGTACCGAATACTCAAGGACCGTAACTGCAATCCTTATAACTGAGAAACTGTAAGTATGAACGGGGGAAATGTTTACTGATGTTGAATTTGCAATGTCTTGGACTATTTTCCATACTCTGTCATATTGCAGTGTGTGTGTCTGGGCATAGGGCATGAACCTTCCCATAGGAAAATAACAGCAAATTGCTGTTCTGTTTGAATTGCACTTCAGTTTTCATATTGTTTGAATTGTTATTATTGGGTCATTTATTTCGGAATGGGAGTGCAGTCTCCCAGCAGTCATCACTGCAGAACAGCTTTTGATGTTTTAGGATCACCCTTAGCTGCTTTACCTGCATAAGCCCATGTTTAGATATGTTTTGTTTATGTTGCCTCCCATGTTATAATGTACTTGAAGATGAAGTCTTATGGCCACCTGGCAGGTCTACTTCAAAGGAACGAAATTTCACATTGAATCTCTAAGTGAAGACCAGATTGAAGTTGTGAAATATTGAACATTGTGAGTGGAGGTCGCCGTACAGTGCGTAATAGTGAAGTTACCATTCTTTTCACTGCAGTGCGATCTCAGAGTTGGTATATTTAAGTAGCGGGGGGTGTGGGGGGCTCACCAGGGATTTCCTCCTGCAAAAAAGTGAAAGAAGACATTTTCACCTGTTAAATTTTTGTTTTATGTTCGATATTTCAAAGCTTCGATCATATGGTCTTCGATGATTAGAGATTTGATGTGAAATTTCGATCCTTTGAAGCTGACCCCACCTGCCTTTTTTACCTAACTGTGTAATCCAGCTTGCGGTTATTCATACATTGCAGGACTAGTATCATTTTAATTATTTCAGAATATGCATAAACAAACATTTTATACAGTCAATGCTATTAGCTGCTGAAGGTGCTTACTTGAGCAATATTTCTCTTATTCTAGTATATAACAATCATTTTTTTAAGCAAGAAAAGTGCATCGATAAATATCAGTTTGAAAACCCTGCCTTATTTTGTTTGGTTGGATGGAGGTCCTCATTTGCACTTACAGTATCCAAGGTTGCATGCAGTTCTCATGTGTGGCTGATTGTTTCTCAGTTCTTTACTTCAAAATATAATTATTTGTGTACCCCCTCCCTAATGTATACTAGAACTCTAGTAGCCATCACAAGGTGGTCTCTTATTACCTTCTGTGCCCAACTCCCAGTCTGGATGACTCTGCTTTACTGCAAAACTACCAAACATTCTCTGGTTTTGAACTGATTCAAACTAATGTAGTGGATTGTTAGAATTTCAGGTATAGAATGTGAAACCCTGAAATTGCCATTCAAATAGTGAGATTTCTTTAAAGGGAAAAAAAAGTTAAATTGAAAACATCTGCTGTTTCAAAACATCTGTCCTGAGTGAACTTTGCAAAATGTGTTTATTTCCAGTAAAGTTAACATAGCGGTTTGGGATCAGAGGGAATCCAAGCTCAGCCTTGTCCTTTGTCCCACCCCTGGCTATCACTGAACAAACAAGATTGTTTAAGGGCAGCAAAATGGTGGTAGAACATGCGGTCACCCAGGGAGAGAAGCATACAACACCAGCTGAAGTGATAAGGAAACCACTGAAAATACAACAGTGTAGCAAAAATACTGGAGACAAAAAAGCAGATTTGCACATGTGGTGGCTCATATAACTGGTTAGCACTTCAGTAGCAGGAGACCAGCAGAAAGCTAACCTTTATACTGTATGTACAAATGACTGATAGCAGGAATATGGCTTCAGGAAAGTTTAAGGGTCTGCAGCTGAATAATGTCTCCAGTTCAAATCTCGGCTGGGGTGCCTTCTGTGCGGAGTCTGCATGTCCTCCCTGTGGTCGCATGGGTTTCCTCCGGATGCTCCGGTTTCCTCCCACATCCCAAAGACATGCTGTAGGTGGATTGGACACTTTAAATTGGCCCTAGGTGTGAGTGGGTGCATGTGTATGCATTTTGTGGAAGGTTGGGTGCCAGGCTGGCAACTCGACACCGTAAAACTCCACTGCTAGTCATGAGCAGACAGGTGATCTGCTGTTGCGTCCCCTAACTGGGGAAAAAGCTGAAATAAGTCATCTGCGGGAACAAGTAGGAGTGACCTGTCTGGTGTTAGGTCCACTTTCATGCCATGCTTTCCGCTGTCAGGTTCACTTTCAGTCTTACAAATGATGTAAATGCATAGCAAAATGACTTGGAAAAGATTCAGGGGTGGTATTTTACTAGATGACAGCTTAAGTTTAGTACAAAGAAAAACATGAAATTGTGCAGCTTGGAAGGAAAAATCCACTGATGTGTTACTCCTAAGAGAAATAAATTCTTCAAAGAATTTTATGGTATGGCTTTCAAATAATTTTTTGTAAAACAAATAAGTAATAAAAAAAAAAAAAAAAAAAAAAAAACTAATGACACTGGGAGAAGTATTTGCAACAGAAAGATAGAAGCTAGTGTCTGCAAACCGTATAGGTGACTATTTGTTTCTGGAGGTGTCGTGTCACGATGGAAGGAGTTTTATCCAGGTGATACAGGTTTTTGTTCCTGTAAATTTATGTGGAAAGCTTCTCCATATTTAATGTACACATATATTAATAGGACATGGTAGAGTGGCTGAAATGGCTTGAGGGAATTCATTAAAGTTTAGAGTGGCACTTGTCATAGTATAAGAATTTGAGTAGATGATAGCAATTCCCTCAGACTTTGAGAATTTAGCAGTGGTGGATAAATTTAGGTTCTTGTTAGTTTCATACATTATTATGTTTATTTTTGCGGCATCTGCTTGTTGCTTTAATTCATCTGCTTTGCTAAGCAGGGTACCTTTGTCCTAGTGGCCTGAGCAGCTGGCCCGTCCCCTAGACCTCAGCCATCTGCCCATGTGTCAGAACATAGTTGCCACTATCTCAGAGAATTGCAGGGTAGCCATTGGTGCAGTGTTAGTCCCAGCATTTCATGTGCTTCGTTAAAGGATTTTGTAGTGTGCTTCAAGTCCCTCTGTTTTGCAACCATTGTATGTACCACCTGCAATGCTGCTATGATGACACTAGTACAGTACCATGACAATGTCACTTCGAGCTACAGTTCAAGCATACTGCTTGGTAAGCCAAGCACACACTATGGTCTTCATTCTGTACAAGTGTTCTACCGAGTGTCAGTGGACCTTTAGTAAACCCCGCCCATGAAACGGATGAGTTGGTGTCAGCTGCTTACTCCCATCTGGAGAAATGGCTCCTGCAAGTTTCAGGTTACTAGATGATAACCTCAAGTCATATTCATTCTAGTCTGGGCTTTACTGCTCCATACTATAGACTCTGCAAGAACAGAGAATATACAATATGATGCAGTCGTGTCATATTCGTTAGAGACAAGAGAAAGGGAAATGCAGGCAGTTGTTTGTGTTTCCATAAGACTAAACGTTTTCATGAAATGTTGCTCACTTGGTGCTATACTTTACAATGAGTTAGGAAGTCATGATTTATACTGCATCTTTTAAGTTTTCCGAGTATCTCCTGTTGCATGTTTTGGCATGAATGTAGAGCCTGATGTTATTCCTAAACCTTCTGTAGTGTCACTTAGAGACATCTGAAGGAGTCTTCCATGGTACCAATCCCTTTGATACCTTACCGGTCACCATCTTGATAGCTGTGTTAACACTCCTTGCCTTGACCCTCTGGTTGTTCTACTGCCTAGCCAGTATTTAACTGGTATTACCTAGTACCCACTCTCGGTGCTGCACCGTGATACCTTTGTGTCCTTTCCATCTTGAAATGTCAGATGAAGTCTGGGCGAAGAGCTGGTTTTAGGGATCTAAAGCTTGAAGTGGGGCACCAGGAAGACCTGATGGTCAGCTGTCTGGGATAAGAAATATATTTAAAAAAATTCCTTTGGTGCAGAAGAGCCTGATGATTGAAAGAGGTAGTTCAACGCAATGACGGAGGCAATAACAAGTTGCCTGTAAATTATTTACTTATTTGTTCAGTTTTAACTGGGCGAGGCACACCAAAACACTCCTTCCCATTTCATGGTGACTTGAAACTTTAGATTAGATAAGTAACCTATTCTGAGCAACATTACAGATATCTGAAGGCTATACAGTCCAAAATGAGGTGTCCCTAGTTAATGAAGGCTTTTATCCTCCCTTGCAGATATCTCTGACATAGCCCAGTCAGCCTGCTGGTGGTGGGAGTATCATATCAACTGAAGTAAAGCTGAAGGAGTGGTTTTGAAATAATTGATTTATTGGGTAATAAGGTACTTAATGGTATGGGTTCATAGTATATAGACAAGTTATAGAGCCTAAATGATGTGTCACGGCGGAGTGGCAAGAAATGCTGTCAGTGCATAACTGGTGCTCTACACTTAGCTTTCTTTAAGGCCTGTGTCATTCACATACGTTGAACTAGTAAACAATCAAATGTTTTTTATATTGATTTCTATGTAGTAAATTGGGTAAGAAATTAATAGGGGGTGGATATCCGTCATAAAAAAATAACATAGCCTCAGTAAAACAGGAGGAGCTTAATGAGCATCTGTGTGTTTTCCTAAAAAGCACCTAAAATAACTGCCCTGCTTCATCTTAGAGAAGACTAGAATTCTTAATGGATTGGATACCCCTAAGGGATAGATCAAGTAATTAAGCAGCGACTGCAGAAAATTGAGTTTCTTTGCAAAATATTTAACTTGCAGTAGAAATCTTTAAGATCTTATTTGAGAGTTGAGAAATGGCAGCTTGCATCTAGAACAGGTTTTATGACATTTGTGGATAACACTGCAAAACCTAACTGGCCTTTACCCCTCTTAGGAAACAAAATCTGTTTAGTCACTTAATTTCATTGTAGTTGCATTTATATATGTTTACAAAGTGCATGTTTTAGCAAAATATATTTATTGATTGTTTAATATTGTCAAATTTCTTTAGCTTTTTGGAAAGTGAAGTTGTACAGACAGTACACAAACAATTTGCAGGAAGTTGTCATCACTGGTTAAAAAAACGTGGAATAGCAGCAATCCTACTCTTTCATGTACTGTTGCGAATTTTAGGTTTTGATTATTTGCCCTGATTAGATTAACAGCATTACTTGTTCTATTTTGACAGAATCCTTGCCACACATTGCTTTAATATAATATGATTTTTAGTGTCTTTCCCATGTCCCACAGTGGTTTTGTACAGCATGATTTTTACTGAGAAAACAAACCTGGAACTGTGGCAAATTTAACAGGCATGTGGGTGTTGCTTTTGTTCACTTGGTGTGTCCTCAGACTTTGCAGTGATAACATTGGTGTGCACAGGCAGCAAGGATAACAATATAGCAGGAAGCTGAAGCAAAGTAGCAGGTACTGTTAACACTAAACTTCATTGACGATGCACATAGCAGTTGTCCAATCAAAAATGTTGATGTTGATGATTTTCAGCAAATAAAATTTGCTTGTTACATTTTTGTAATAGCGTCTTCCAAATCAGTACTCTGTAGCTAATTTAGAATGTATGGTAAGCAAGGTAGTGTGAACTACAGCTCAGTTCCATTCCTATAGTATTGACACCATGGCCTCAAATTCATTAATGATAACTGTTAACAAAAGTACTTCCATTTCACGTGGCACAGCTTCAAGGAGTATACACATTTGTTAAGCAGAGTGAAGTGTTTCTGAAGGCTATGCCTTCGTAAGACTTTGTTACTCCACGCACATCTCTACTCGCCATTAATTTTATATGAACATTAAACTAGAAGCCTTGCTTTGCAAAACTTTGTATGTGCATGCGTGTGTGTATTGGTCTACCATCACAGGAGCAGCGAGCCTACCTTGCTGCAGGTGACACAGGACTGAGCTGTAACCCAGTGTTAGAGGACTAGCCTGGAGGTGAGAAATGAGCAGCACTGGTTACTTTACTTTCTTGGATGAAGGTGACAAGTGTCATTTTCTAGCTCAGCAGAATAAGATGACGCAAGCCTCACTCTCTGGAATGGGACTCTAGCTCAGTTGGAAAAGTGAGCCGACCACTAGTTAGAGCTTTGGTTTGCTTATCTCTGAGGAAGTGATTCAAACAGGTGGACCAATAAAGTAAGTCGGTCTCTCTCTCTCTCTGTACTTTATGATATGCTAGATCTTAACACCTTAAAACACAATGCAAGGGATAGCGCATTGTTTCTGGGTGTCCCACTTACTGGAAATCAGAGAGTATGGGAACAGAGAAAAAATTACATGTTTCTAGAGTTCTCTTATTAGAGGGCATGTACAGCATACAGTTGCTGGCAGTAAGTTTTTGTTAATTTGCAGTATATAGTATGTTGGCAGTTTGTTTAGGTTTCATAGTAAGGGCATCTCATACATTCTACAGACTTCAGTTATATTTACTGTTCAGAATTAGGTATAGTGGGAAACTATTAATTTTGTAATTGTGTACCTTGAGTGGACGATCGTTGTACAGTACAGAAAGTATCACTCTTCAAAGGCTGTATAGGTCAAAAGATGCGATAAGTTTATTAACTTGGGAGAAAAGAGTAATAGATTCATACTTAGTATTAGTTTCTAGTTTAACTTGGTTAAAAAGATTGTATTTTATTTTAACATCTACTTTGAAGTGCTACTCAAATGAAAAAAATTACCAAGTGTAAGTGTGGCATTCGTTCAAGAATATGTGAGAAATGTTTCAGGTGCAGGTGATTAGTAAAGATTGTCGATATGGACTTTGGCTGGCAGTAATGCTGTAGATATTTTGGCCTTGATTTTATCACTGGTGATATTCTGATACAGATTTGGTACCGTCATAACAGAATCCTGGGTCTTGATGACTGTTTTATTTCCTTGAGGCTGTCTTAAAATGCTTCTCTACCTGCTTCTAATACTATGTTCTCAGTCAATGTAGGAACCTTTTTTTCAAAATGGTTAAGTGCATCATCTGTTTTATTTTTCTAGTCTTTGCTGTTTTGTCTTCTTTTGAAGACCTGAACCTTTCTTTACACTAGGTGTTTTAACATACATTGTGTCCTTTCAGTGTTTTGCTCTGTTCTGATGAGAAACTGTGTACTTACAACATGTTTTGTTTTTGCACAAATAGCTGATTTTCTGGGGGGAGGGGGCTCATCCTACCAAAAACTGCAGCCAGTAATAAAAGTGTGTGTGTGAGTGTTTGTGTATCCCTCTGTATATATCTATTTATTTATCAATCTATCTATATCTGTGTCATCACATACATTATACAGACAATTAGATGGCATAGTTATGGGCACCTCATGTGCCAATAGCTATGCCAACATTGTCATGGTGCAGTGGGCGAAGCATCCCTTACTAGGTTTTGAAACTCGAGGAAGCATAGCATTTTATTGTAGGTTTGTAGATGACCTCTTCCTTTTATGGGAGGGGGAAACTGAAACTATACAACAGTTAATTAATAATATAATAGGAGGACTAGCTTCTTGAAATTCATTATGAATAAAGGCTTAGGACACAATAGACTTCCTGGATGTAAGGATTAATCAGGACCTGGAGGACAGTTTTAACACACACACACATATAGGAAAGGATGTTACAGAAACAGTTACTTTCATAGGCATAGTATGCATTCAAGACATATATTTAAAAATATCATAAAAAGACAGGGGCTGAGAACCTCTAGGTTGACTACAAATGAAATTAGCCTGGACGGGGAGTTAACCGGTCTGAAGAATAAATTTTTGTATAGAGGATATAAGGAAGATGACGTTAATGATGGGCTGCCTATGATTCCAAGGCTATGGGAGACTGTAGGAAAGCCTTATTTTTCAGAACAGAGAGAAATGGCACCATCAGGTCAGGAACAAGCTGCCCTTAGGGCAGTGAGAATTTCCATTACCTACTCAAGTAATGTGAATCTCATGCAAGAAATTTATAGGAAGAACTGGGCAGTATTATGCTCTGAAGATGGAATTAGATCGTGGGAGACAATCCCACCTTTGCCTATACAAATAAAAAATCTTTAAAAAGGTTATTATGTTACCCCAGGGACTCGTCAGATAATTCCTATAATAGGAAAAGAGGCACTTTTCCCTGTTCCAAATGTAATTGTTGTCAGTACATCGATGGTAGCACTTTTGCTCATCCTGATACAAGGAAGACAATCGAGTTTAGAGTAAATGCTGATTGTAACACTAGCAATCTTGTTTATTTGGCACACTGTATATAGTATGTTCTTCATACTATATAGGCAAAACCAACCGTATGTTAAAGCAAAGGATGAGTGAACACATTTGTGATATACACAGGGGGGCAGATAATGCTTTGGCTAAACATGTGGCCAAGTATGATAGTACACATATATTTAGATTTATGGCTATAGAAACAGAAATAATGAAAGGAGAGGGGATGTTACCAATAGGACAGAAGTAGCTGAATTAGAATTGATAATTAGTATGAGAGCTGCAATGGGGAAGGGGCTCAATGATGAGGCTTCCATAAATCCAGTTTTACAAGCAAGGCACTTAGTAAGATGACAATTTGTAGCTATGGTTTTAAATTTTAATTGTCTTGTGAATGTTTTTAATTGATTGCTAATTACATAGGAGTTTTTATTGGTTGGAATATATTTTAAATACCAAAGTAAAGAGATGATGTGTTATCTGTTGACATGGCAAAACTTGTCGCGAAAGCTCTCACCATTAAAAGTTTATTTTTTCTGGATACTGCCTGTGGTTTGGTTCCACTATAGTTTTCAGTACATATATATATAAAAATACATATATTTATGGATTTACTTTACAACCTTGAAATCTTAAAATCTTGAAATTTACATTACTGACACGAAAATTCCAAATGGTTGTTATACTGAAAGTTTAAAACACTGACATTCATAATATTGAAATTTAAAATACAAAGTTTACATGTCTGTCCCTCCACCATTGCAGTATTGTTAGCAAAAAAAGTTTACATTTTCTTAAAAGAAAACTTTATTCTACATGTACTAAATACAAGTTTGCTATAGTGCAACATTACGTAAAGTTTAGTAAATCAACATGTAATAAATGTACTGTTTACATTTTGAGAAGCTTTACATTTCCCTACAGAATTAAGCTTACAAACGTATTATTTCTTCAGTTTTAAACGTGTATCCAAATGTTAAATATATTTCTCAGCAATGAATGCTGCTTTGACTTCTTGTGGTAGTGCTGTTGAGTGGAGATTGCCGATAGCACCTGGAGCATCATATGCAATGTCCGCCATGTTTGAATAGGTATATACTACAAATGTTTAAAGTGATACACATATGCATTTAGAGAGTTTGCTATTAATTCCATTGTTTTTTTTTTTATATTAAAATAGTCTGTGTTTTAAACGTTCAGTTTAATAACTATTTGGGATTTTCGATTTGGTAATGTAAATTTCGCGATTTTAAGATTTTGAGCTTGAAAAGTGGATCTATACATTTTATATATATATATATCTGATGTGTGTGTTTATATATATATATATATATATATATATATCTGATGTGTGTTTATATATATATATATATATATATATATATATATATATATATATATATAATTTATATAAAATGTGTACATGTAATATATATACACACACACACACACGTAGACGAATATAGTACAAGTCTGTATCTGTACCCGTGTCTAGCAGAGCTTGTTTTTAAGGATCTGTATGCCACAAGCGATTATTTGGCTTAATCAGGCATTTGCCTGTCGGCCCTACCACAGAGCAGAAAGATGTGCAGCATCTAGCTGTGGTACACTGGATTACAAGAATATGGTAATAGGCTTAAACATGAAGATGTTGAGTTTTGATATGCAGAACTAAAATAATGTCTATATGACATTTTACCAGAAGAATTTTGCAGCTGAGTAAGCAGAAAGGTGTCCTATTGGACAAATAAGAATGTCCTTCTGCTGTAGTTTGATGCAACCATACATTCCCGTATAGGTCCAGCTAATTTTACCTACTATACACTTTTTATTTGGATGTATAATCTGGGAATTTTGTTGTCTTACCTTTGTCATGCATAATTTACTTACGGTACCTAGAAAGTATATTAGTTTCTCACCTTGCTGTTTAGTAAATATTAAGAGTTTGTTACTACTCTGAAGCTGTTAAGTATTTGTACATGGTAATGGTAAAAGTATTCAATGAATGAATGCAAGACGCACATGTAGTTTCTTGACTTGTTTGTTTTTCCTGGTGTGCAGTAATAAAGTTGCCTTCATGTTCCACATAATTGGCTTTAATGGTTCCCGTCTTAATCAGCTCTTGTGACCTTCTGCTCCCTCGTCTAACAGCCTTCAGTCTTTTCCCCTCAGTAGTAGCCTTTCTGTCCCCCTTGGGGTCACTGTTAATTGTTAACTGGAGCATTTACTGCGTCTCTCAGTCAGCAGTCTGGGAATATGCATGCTGATGAGTGGGTAGGGGGGTATGCTTGTTGCTTGGCTGCTTTTCCAAAAGTTTCCATGGAGCTATGAAATGCATGTAGCTAATAACTGTATGACTGCAGCGTTGTCTGATTTAGCTTCCAAAGCTGGTACATTACAGATGTTTGGGAGAACTTTCTTATTTCTATTTGAGAGAACTTATTTTTATTTTTTCCTAAGGCCTTAACATCAAAAAGCTAAAATGAGCCTGTTTAGGTAAGTTGTTTCAGCTTGGCGTTTCCAAGTTCCAGGTTAGCCTGTCATTGTGACCTCTGGTGTGGTCGATGATGATGCTCCAGGCCCTGCAATAGGCAGCCAGCAAAAGTAAATTGACTGTAGTCCAACTATGCCAATTCACCCACCATTCACTACTTGTAAGCAAAAACAGGAAGCTGAATCTGAATGTAATGTGAACAGTAGATGATGCCCCTGCATTTCATGAGTTTATATCTTTTTTCAAAGTAGTCTTACTATGGCTATGCTGTGATGAAACAAACCTGCTGCGTCCCTTTTAATATAGGAAACAAGGCAAGTGTTCACCCTGCAAGCTCGAAACATTGAAATACAAGCACTGAAATGTGGCTAGTTTTCTTGCATAATAACTTTGAAACTGCATCTCTCAGCTAATGCGTGTTTGTTCTGGGGTACACCAGCCTTGAGGTAGTATGTCATTAACAGGGGTATATGCACCCAGTACTGAGGGTTGCACATGGGGAAAAGTCACCTCCAAAAAAATTGGTTTAATATAGTTAACAGTTGGTTTTGATTTTTTTTTAATGCTTTGTTTAAGTTGCATATTACTGTTTGCAAGTGCTGAGCATGTGTGCAGTTTTTCAGTTCTGCTGTTATGTGCTCAGGTTAGCTCATAAAAAGTTTGGTGTTTATGTATTATGTAATGAAACACAACTTTATATCCTGTTTCATCCTGTTGTCTTTACAAGTGCATTATCTTATTTTTCTGAGTTTTATCTGGTGCTTTATTTTTTATATGAAATAAAATTATTGGAGTTGCTATTATACATGTTCCAAACATCATTTATGTGTCCAGATTGCCGTAGACGCTGTTTGACATCAACATATGAACACTGTAGAAGTCTGTTGTAGTACTGTTCAGAAGTACTGCTGTAAGCAACATTGAGACATTCTAATATCAAACTGATATGTATAAATCGAGCCATGGTTCAGCAGTGCAAACTATATGCAAGTATAGACTGAGAGGCTGAGGGTTCCTTTCTTTAACCTGAAGGCAAGCATGTCACATGATACAGAAGTACTTTCCAGTTTGTGTAGAACAGTATGAGGCCTGGCACCTAAGTTACTTGTCCTTACTATGGACTAGTTGCCAGGCAATTAACTTTATTCCTTACAGCAAACACTTAACTGCATGCCATCACTGAATTTCCTTATTTGTATGCCGTTATGATGGCTTTGCTCCTTGGCTGAATGGGGACTGCTTTTCAGTTGTAAAACAGTTACTAGATCTTTCTATGAACATGTGCTTTACAGTGTATGGCAGATTTTTTTCTCAGAGTCACAGGAATCTCTTGTATATGGATCATGGTTTACGGCTCAGAAGTAATACAGATTATTTATGCTATACAGTGTCTACAGGGAATATTAACATAGTTTTTCTTGGGGACAACAAACTATAGGAAACTGCAATGTTAAAACACTAAGTACGTGTTATGGAATAGTTGTCATAGAGCTGTGTAGTATTGAGGGGGCTTAACTAAGAATAAATGCCTTGCCTACTTATCTTAAGGAGAAATCAGTATTCTCAAAGTATGGTGTCATGATCTCTCTGTATACTTGCATGCATAGGTGTTTGTCTTGCCGACTGCACACAGCGGACATAGCTGTGCATTTATGGTGAAAAGATTTTAATATGAAATGTGAGTGACACATCATATCTGTACTTTACTCAGTAGTTTTGCTCTAGTTTTCATTGTCTATTATTAAAGGTCTTCACGTGATTTTAACTACTGTTGTACTGGGTAACTGTGACCCTGCCTTCAAACTGAAAGCACACAGTTCCCAGTTTTGGAATGCTGAATAGAGAACTTTGTACTGCTCCATAAACATAGATCTGTGAACTCTTCCACTCTTTACTGCAGCTTCATGGAACAAAGTGCAGTTTTGCTTAGAACAAAAGGGGGTTGTTCCCTGCAACCTGACTGAACATGCTGACCAGTATGTGGCTGGAAAATGTTTGCAATGGAAATGTTTAGTTTTAGTCCTTGCATGCATTTTTTAACCATAGTGCATTAGCTGTTTTAGAGTAATAATGCTATACCACTACAGTGCCCCTTTCCATGGTGAGCTACTAAATGAAAAACAAACACAGACACACTTGACTGCTGGAACTGCTGTGCTGCAGGATAAATGATCACTTAAACTGAGCAGTGTTTACAGATAAAACACTGGAATTACTGCAACTTTAAGTGTTATGAATCTCTATGGACAGATATCCTATAAACAAGACTTTTGTGACTGTAATTCACCAAACCCACAGGAAGAATGTACTTCAGAAACTGTATTCAATAGCGTGCATTATACAGCTGAAGCCATCTTCTGTCCACACTCTTCTGTTACTGCACTGTATTTACTCCTTAATTTAGGGTAGACAAGCTAAAATTAAAAGCTTTCCCCTTTAAAAAACGTGTCTTTCTTCTTCAGATTCAAAATGTCTGTATTTTCAAAAATATCGTGCCAACTGTGTTCACATTCCAGTGTACATTTAGGTAGGGAGCCGAGGTGGACCTTGATAGAATTAATGGTGCAGAGGTACATTCCATTGAAATGAATCATTCAGTTCAAAACAAGTTTGAAATTAGTAAAGAGACTAACGTTTTCTACATGGCATGAGTACGCACAGCACATAGACATAATAAAAACATGAAATGTCTGATTACAAAGTTGGGACAGGTCTATTTTGTCTCCAAATGGGGGAGGGGCTTCAAAAGGCAATGAGCTGTATTTATTCATGAAATATTAATAGTTCAGTGAATTTCACGGAGAACTTTCTATTTCAGCTGCTACGTTTTTGAAAGAAAACTGAGCATTCCATTTAGTAAAGAAACCCATCTACTGGAAATCGAAGATGTACATTACACCACTCATTTTAATTGTTCTTTATCTAATAGTTGGTTTATCCCACTAAAATCTATTTTAATATGTAAAGTGCAGTGGCGAGACTGTATTTTCTTTCATGTGTTTTGGATGGTATGAGGACTGCAAATTTAAGGTGAAAGCAAGATGCTTAATCTACACACGTGCTCTTTTAACTCTCTCCTAGACATGTATTGTAGGCAGTTTTCATAAACAGTAATTAAAACTGAAAACTTATATATGTATAAAACTGAAAATATTTGTGACATTAAGTAAAGTAAATTCAGTACAATGAAATTACAAACCTAATGCATCAAAGAAACATATTTATATTATAAAAAGGGGTAAAGTAGCAAACCTTAGGTATTATCGGATCGGGTATGGTACCTGTTCTCAAAACAAAAAGGGAGGATGTGGGAAATGACTCGATGAGGATAACATTTTACAATATTGCTGTTAATGACCGCTTACCACAAAAGTTTGACTGCTTGAATCAAAGCTTTAAACTCCTGGCCCACAAGCCAGATCTAGCCCACTGACGGTTGCAATCCAACTGCAGAAATTTGCTTCTACATTGCAAACAGACCAGTTTTTTTTTTTTTTTTTTAATCTGAACTACATTGACAAATGCTTGTTTGTGACTCAGATTGCATTTAGCATTTCCAGTCTGTCATTGGCTTGACTGTGGAGCTAGTGAGAGAAAGCAAGAGTGAGTGGCGAGTCTTCGTGGGGCACAGAACAGACCAATAGCAAAAGTGCGTAGATTCCAGACAGTTCTACTGTTCTGTTTTGAGCTCCAGGTTGTAGTAGTATGACAGTTGGTAGCCCAGAAACAGTGTAACAATAGACGGAGTCTTTCACATACCAAGCGGCTTACAGCTCTCTATACGAGATTCAGATCACATGACATATGAAACACGCAGAAGTATGAGATGCTTAATGCTGCTCCTGCGTGTGAATATGGGAATGTGATAGTGGGTGGGTGGGTATGTGACTTTGTGTAAGTGTGTGACCATCACTGCTATTTTATTTATTTATTTTGCATCATTGGATCCCCTTTGACCTACTGAACTCATCCTTATCTGTCCCTCAAAACATTTCAGACCACTGGCTTAGCTATTTCTGCACAAATGCAGGTTTCAGCAGCAGGTTCTTACCCTTCCTTGTCAAGGTGTCAGGTAGCTCACCTGATTTACACTTACCTAAAGGTGATTCCTTTACAAGAGTGGTAGTGTCTGCACTGTCTGTCTGGAGAATTTCCATGGTGTGCTCAGGCCTGTTTAGTTTTCAGCAAACTTTAATTATATCTGCAGCCAAGTGCACATGTTCATCATATTGGGATATTGTCTGTGTCACTGTAAGTAGCTTGTACGTTTTCCATCCTTTGTCATAAAAGTAGCTTGATTTGGGAGCAAAGCTGATGTGATTCTGCTCTTTAGCCAAGGATTCTTTATTCCATGATGCACTTTGTGTCCTCATAAGACTTGTAACCTAGAGGCAAAACATAATCTCTGGTCCTACTTGCCCTTTGTTTACAATGTGCATTATGGTTTTTATTAATTTCTTTTACTCTGTTCCCTATTAGTATCAGTTTATTTGGTAAGAAGTTGTCCATCTTCAGAAATGATACGACGTGATGCAGATATCAGGTCCGTTAGGCATCTATACCTCTTCAGTTTCTTTGTTAGGTCTCCATCTCCCATCGTGCTAGGGAGCTGCTGCGTGTTAAACTCCATCAACTGACAACTGTCCTTCAGGCAGAACTGCTTGATTTTGTTTCATAAATATACAGTTTCATTAGATTAGAAGATAAAGCCAGTTACATGTGATTGACCTCTCGCACTTTGCAGTATGAACTTAAGACTTTTATTATTTTTAACTAGATATTCTTTTGTCACTTTTTGTTGCTTGCTTTATGGCTACAAATGTTTTAGATCCTCCATTTATTCATTGACTTGCACTAGTCAAAACCTCTCTACCTCTGTCTCTCTCTAGGTATATTTGTGTGTGTATAGATGCTGTAACAGTTACCAAAAGATAGTTGTGTTTTTCTTTTTTTTTTTTTTTTAATACCAAAAGCTAAAATGATAGTTGGAAACTACAGAAACCAGTAGACAGGAAACAGAATATCTGAAACTAATCATGTTTACTATTTTTTTTTCAAACAAAACTATTTGTTTAAAAAACAAGTCATAACATATATAATCATTCTCGTAACTATAACTCGCAAGAACAACTTCCATTTAATCCTCTGTATTAAACATAGATCATGCGTACAAGAAAATAAACCATGGTAATAAGCCATTTACTGTCCCCTTCTGTAAGATCCACCTTAGTAGGTATCATTTCTAAGGAGCTAGAATTTCAGGACCGTAAAACTGAGGAATGTTCTTCCTAATGGTATAAGATACTGTGTTGTACACCTTTTTCTATTGTCAGCTTACTGTTGGACGGAGCCATGCAAGTTGCATGAAATTAGTATCCAGCTCCGGGCTCCACACATCTCCATCATTATCTCGCCCTCTAATCTTTTGGCACAGGGGTGTGAGATGCCATAAATGCAGTTTCTTTAAATGGGTGAAAAACAGTGGGAAGAACTTTAGCCAGTCACATGCCATGGCAGGTATTGCCATCACAGTGACTGGTAGTTACCATGTTTTTGCCAACAGTCTGCTAAGGACAGGGGTGTCTGTCCTCTTTCTACAAGAAGTTTTTTCAAAAAAGGATATTGCCAGTCATCGGTCACCTAAAATACAGACTTTCCATCTAACATTACCTGCCTGTTGGTCCATATTCTTCCCATGTATTGTGTACATTTTTATTTTATTTATATTTTGTTTGCCAGGATAGTCCATTGGGCCACGACGACCCCATTTTCAATGGAGTCCTGGGGAGAAAAGCTCCAGAAAATTACAAATTACAGATTTAACATAACAGTAAGTTATTAGAGAAATGTAATGTGCACAAATGAAGCAAAATTAAACAAGTAGAGTGCACATATTGGTGCAATGTAATAAGACTAATATTTACAAACAGTCAAAGTTTTAACAGTTTCTGTTATTGCATTGTGCTAATACGTTAAACAGTCTAAATTTTTTAACAGTTATGCTAATTCATGCAGTTCATTTCTAGGCTACTAAATTGTACCATTCTAGGAGTTGTGCTAATTCCTAGAGTATATTAGGGGTACAAAACAATGGGAGGCTATTGTGAATTATAGTTTATAGAGAGTAGCTATAGTGTAGGGAAATTATGTGGGGTGGGAGTAAGAGCATTCCTATAGTGAAGTTAGGTGTGTGTGAAGTAAGGTTTGGAATGAAGAGAGGCTGCTGGTGGTGTAGCTGAGAGCTGGGAGGGAATTCCAATGGCATGCTAGAGAGAAGGACATTAGATGATGTTTGCCTGGTGGACGGGCAGGTTTATGCAGTTCAATTAGATTTTGGGAATTAAATCTCAAAAGTCTGTTTGGTTGGTGAATTTTAAAGGTGGTGGCAAGAGAGGGACAGAGAGAGGGGGTGAAAATAAGTTTGTGTGCTTGGACAAGTTGAATATAGATGAGGTAATTGGACAGCTCAAGCCAATTCAGCTGGTGTAGGGCAGTGCAGTGATGGGAAGGGGATCTATGGCCGGTTGCAAATTTTGTTATTTTATTATAGCAAGAGGAGAGTTTAGTCTTGAGGGAGGATTGCAGGTTAGTAAGGATAGAGGAAAATATACCACTAACAATCGGTTCTTATATGGCAATAGCTGTCATCCCCTCCATCGTATGACAGTATTGCCTTATAATGAGTTCCTTAGAATTCATAAATTCTGTAGTAATTATAAAGTTTTTTATCCGGAAATTTTAGAAATTCAAAATATGTTTATTGATAGGGGATATGATATAGACATAGTGTCAGAAGTCAAAAATAAAGTGATGTTACTTAGATGGCCTGAGAATGTGAATTACTTAGACCGATGCAAGAATAATAACACTAGTCATCAGATGTCCTTTAATAATGAAAATGTTGTAAATGGAAATGTTATTAATCTGAGGAATGAAATTCATGAAAATGTTTATTTTGCCACAACTTACAACATGATTAGTTGTAGAGTTGTGGATATTTTTAAACAATTTTGGCCCGTGATGTTTAGGGACAGAGATCCAAGTCTGCTTTTGCCTAAACAGGTTATAGCCTCTTATAAAAGGGCTAGGAATTTAAAGGATATGGTAGTACATAACTATTTTGAGTTACCCAATGTTAATTTAAATAGAGAAGTGAATTTTGTTGTTGGTACAGTTTCTTGCAAAAAATGTTCTATATGTACACGCATTGTTAGCTTCATCAAAATGAATGGATGTCCTTTTACTGTTGAAGTAAATTTATGCTCTAAAATGTGGATGCAACAAGTTTTATATTGGAGAAACTAGTAGAAGTTTCAAAGTACATTCTTAGGAACATGAGGGACATTAGAAATGTGAAAATGGAGAGCCCTTTGGGCAATCACTTTTCTGAATTTCACAATTCTAACCCTGAAGGAATTTCAGGTTGTATCTTGGAAAAGGTGGAAATATTGATGGGTGAAAATACAAGTTTGAAGGATAAACTTCTGAGGAAAGAAACTATGTATATTCTTAAGTTTAATACCTTGGAACCAATAGGGTTAAACAAAGAATGCAACTGGAAATATGTAATTTAATTATTTAATTATTTAATTGAGTAAGTAACTTATTAGCAGTGGGATGGATTATGTTTTTTTGTATTTAAACCTGTGTTTTAGTAATGTTTTTTACTCTGTGAAGGCCTGGGAGCTGAAGCACTAAGTGCAATAAATATATTTTTTACCAGCATTGCTCTGTGATTGTGGCTGTTGTCGCTAGTGATATTTTTTGTCTTTTTTATTTTGGTGGTATTTGTGTAGTAAGGATAGAGGCACTGT
Organism: Protopterus annectens; assembly: GCF_019279795.1. NCBI lineage: Eukaryota > Metazoa > Chordata > Ceratodontiformes > Protopteridae > Protopterus > Protopterus annectens. The sequence goes on along the minus strand of NC_056749.1, from coordinate 658,613,685 downwards.
ATAGGAGGGATGGGACAAGGTAAGTGTTGGCGAGGGTGAGTCTAGTGGAGGGAAGAGATGTAACGGGTGTGGCAGTAAAGCATGCCTATTTTTGTGTGTTTTTTGATATTTACTTGTAGATGATTACCAAACTTTAGCTGGTTATCGATCAGGACTCCTAGTAGTTTAGCATTAGAGACTATTTCGAGAGGAGTATTATTTTGACTGGTGACTGAGAATGAGATTTTTATCTAGGGTGGTGGTTTTGGAAGCAGTAAATATCATGAGTTTAGTTTTAGTAGCATTGAGTGCTAGATGGTCCAGCATCTCCTAATGACCTTTGTTATGTCAATAGTTTAACCATGTTATGCTCTTTTCTTCTTGGATCCCAAATCTTCCTTTTCTCCTCTGTGAGTCTGTTGCCAGTACATGAACTAGATTTTGGTGCTACGCACTATAGATGGAGGTCATGTCCTAGCCTGTGCAAAAGTTAGATCTGATGCCTGTGCTTGTCTGGCAAACACAGGCCCCCACATGATGGTGGGTAGCAATTAACTTTTTTACGCTTATCTCTGATGTTTGCTATACTGTACAAAATCCAGCAGAGGTTTCTGGAACTTCTGCATGTGGAGATGTAAAGCTATGGAAGGGATGCACGTGGCAATAAATATTTTAACAACAAGTGAGCGTGGATCGCAGCAACTTCAGCTGATGGGGAATGCTTTAGCCTTTTCCACATTTCTAATCTACTAGAACATTGTGCACTAAGGAAGCACAAGATCATTGTACAATATGTAAGTAGGTGCTAGCAATATGAATGATTAGATAAGTATGTGAGAGAATAGATTTCATAATAAAAATATCATCCAGGTTCCGAACATATAGTTCACATGATATAAAAAAATTCATTGTTAAATAAGATATTGGGCTGCTATGGCTTACTGTATACTTATTTAGAAATTTAAAAATAAGGTGTCATAGGATAGAATTAACTTGTATGAAGAAATGTTAGAAACTGTATTAAAGAACAACTTCACATTGATTGAAAATCAATATTTTGTGAGGAAAAAGGTGTTGCAGTGGGCGCTGCCTGTGGGTCTCTTTTTGCAAATATAGTCATGCTCGAATGGGAATATAGATTCTTATTTAGCAATGAATTTATTATATCACGGGAACTATATGTTGGGTACCTGAATAATAATTTTATACCATTGTTCTTGGATTATCTTAACAGTACCACCGATTTTCAGAGATTTACCCATGAACTGGGGGAAACTACTATAGCCTATTTTGATGCATTTTTGGAAAAAGATGAAGAGAATAGGAGACATACTTCTAGAATTTACAGGAAACCTACTTATCGGAAAACGTTCCTGCACTTCACAAGTGACACAGGAAAAGGCAGTAGTTAAAGGGCAGTTTGTGCGTGTGGCATGAATGATTTCTTTAAAAGAAGACTTTATGGAGGAATGTGAACAGTTGAAACAGATGCTCACAAAAAGTGGATATCCAGATACCTTTGTGAATAACCTCATGGTAGAGGTTATCTCAAAAAAGCAAACAATTAGTTTATTCCCATTTTAGGCTTTTGTAATAACATTAATCCTATTACTGAGCAGACTAGTCTGATTATCAAATAGCGATAATAGGAATTATAAGACCTCCTTCATTACCAGTGTTAATATTGACAGTGACAGGATTAGTTGGTTCATATATAAAAAGTGGACCATTATTAATGACAACTGTTTATTTTTTATCAAAGTAGAGGATAAACTGACATCCTGTGTGAAATGTGCCCTGCATTCTATAAAATTGAGGGATAGAATGTAAGAACGACTGTATGACATTCAGGAACAAAGTTACTAATGCTTTGTTTAAACATATCATTGAGAAAGATGGGCACGAATTGGTAAGTTTACCGTGCTTGAAAGGGTAACAAAACCCTAGAGGTGGTACGTGGTTGTCAATTTTAGAGAAAAGAAAAGTCTACTGTTACTTACCTCTTAATGCCATAAGCAGGCTAGGGCTGAATGAATTATCCATTTCATGTCTTTTAAAACTTAAGATGCATATGAGATGGTCTTTTGAGAATAATTTCTCGTGTGTGTTTGACTGAGGATAATTTCTCATGTGTGTGCGGGTATGTGTATATATCTCTCTCTCTAATATGTATATATATATATATATATATATATATATATATATATATATATATATATATATATATATTAATCTACACATATATATATATATATATATATATGTATGGGTCTACTTCATATGATCAAAAGACCATTTGACCTAAACCCATTTGATCAAAAACCAGTATTCAAGGTATAAAACTGGGATTTTTTCCCCCTCGCCAATGTCGTGTGACCCTGGAGTTGGTATATATAGTTAGGGGGGCAAAGCCCCCCACCTATTTTCCTTTAAAATCTGTAATATTTGTTTTATTTTCTTCTTTTAAAGGAAACTGCACCCCCCCCCCAACTATATATACCAACTCCAGGGTCACACGACATTGGGGAGGGGGACAAATCCCAGTTTTATGCCTTGAATACTGGTTTTCGATCAAATGAACTTTCGATCAAATGTGTTTAGGTCAAATGGTCTTTTGATCATATGAAAAGTAGACCCATATATATATATATATATATATATATATATATATATATATATATATATATATATATATACCATCCTCAGTCTAAAAAGAGACTCATGGAATTTTTAGATTTGCCTCAGCACAGGACTCTAGCTATATACCCCCTGTCCTGGATATTGTAGATGATTTCTTCTTGGAGTCCAGTCTTACTCCTGACGCCACCAGCTCCTAGAAAACCTGATGGGTACTACAGAGTATCGGAGTCTCATAAATTTCTCTTTAAGAGTCCTACTGCGGATCCAGAGACCATTTCCCAGGGACCTAAAGGCATTAAGGCTACTACAGCCCTAAATCCTACCCCTTCAGACAGGGATTCTAGAGCTTTAGACAGAAGGGGTAAGAAGGTATATACCTCTGCAACTCTTGCCATCAGGGCTTTGAAGTGCCAGTTTCACATGTTGAAGTACCGGCAACATATTATGGAACTAATTAAACAAAAATGGTGTTATTCCAGATTGTGCAGAAAATAAAGATTTACAAGAGTTAATGCATTCTGCAAACCAAGTTGGTAAATATACTTTGCAATGTGGATTTGATGCCTTAGAAGCATCTTGCAGGGCTGCTGTCACTGGGTCTGTACTGAGAAGACATGCTTGGCTAAAAGAACAAGTCTTGCCTGACCATGTCAAAGCAAAATTACTAGATGCTCCATTAAATCAGGAGCATTTGTTTGGCACAAAAGAAGTTGTTCTTAAAAAGATGGAAGAAAAAGCTAAATCTTTGCAAACAGTCAAAGATTTTTTACAGGTGCAGCCACTTAGATTCAGTAGGCATTGGCCTTCAAAAAACTGGTCCTTTCCAGTCCCTCTCAGGCCTTCTCAGTCCAAACCCAAGGGAAACAGACCACCAAGACTGCAGTCTCAGGGTTTGCAGAGATCAAAACAATGGAGTGTTTCCACCTCAAAATCTGGGAGTGGTAAGCCACCCCCTTATGGAAAAAGTTCACAATGACTTTCCAACTATCCTTCCCAGCCATGCCCAAGTACTTGTGCCCCTAGGAGGAAAACTCGCCCTTCATACAAAAAATCGGATGTCCATTACTCAGGACCGATAGGTTCTAAACATTGTATGCCAGGGATACAGATTCTACTTCCACCCACTGCCAACACCAAGCGGGTTGCCAGACCTTCCTCCAAACCAGTGGGCAGAGGCTCAATAGCAAGTACTTTCCCTTCTTCATGTCAGGGCTATTCAACTTGTTCCAGTAGAACAAAGGGGACAGAGTTTCTACTCCCGACTGTTCCTGGTGCCCAGAAAAGAGAGCTCTTGGTGCCCTATCCTGGATCTATCAATCCTCAACACTTTTCTGGTGGTCCCAAAATTCAAAATGCTTACACTGTAGCAGCTTCTTCCTATGCTAGCCAAGGATGCCTGGTTAGTCACCCTAGACTTAGAAGAAGCTTATCTGCACATCCCAATAAGGGAGTCTTGCAGGAAATGTCTACGTTTCAGGGCAGGCTCTATGCACTCTCAGTTCTCTGCACTTCCCTTTGGCTTATCTAATGCACCCAGCGTATTCACAAAATGCCTGGCTCCAGCCATTGCATACTGCAGGCAGAGAAATATTCAAATCTACCCATACTTGGACGATTGCCTGATTCAGGTGGACAGTCAGGAATTGCTATTTCAACACCTGGCATTTGTAAACAGATGTCTAACTTCACTGGGATACCCCATCAATGAAAATAAATCACAACTGGTGCCCAGCAAACAAATTGTATTCCTGGGAGCAAGCTTGAACACAACTTCCCAGATGGCATTCCTCACTCCAGAAAAGCAAGTCCATTTGACAAACACTGACGGCCAACAAAACCCAGCTGTCTGCAAGGAAAATACTGCAACCTCATGCATTCTGCTAATTCCTTATGCAATACTGCATATGAGGAAACTTCAGTGGTACTTAAAAACTCTGGTGTCAACTTTCTCAGGACCTGGAAACAGTGATTCCTATCATACCGTGTCTAGGGGCAGAGTTCCTTTGGTGGGCAGAAGCATGCAACCACACCATGGGACTTCCTTTGACTCAACCCTTCGCAACCCAAACCCTGACAACAGATGCATCAGACTATGTATGGGGGGCTCACATGGCAGGCAAATGCATTCAAGGCAAATTGAGCCCAGAACAACTTCCCTTGCATATCAATTCAAAAAAAGATGCTAGCTGTACAGAATGCTCTGACAGTCACCTTATCCTTCCAAGACAGCTCCTGATAAAGACAGACAACACCACAGTTATGTGGTACATAAACAAGCAGGGCGGGACTCATTCTTACCCACTGTACAGGTTAGCCATGGCTCTGTGGAACACAACCTTGAGCATCCAAGTGTACTTACAATCTCATTTCCTGCAAGGCAAGCAAAATTAAACTGGCAGACAACTTGAGCAGAAATCTACTGGACCCAAATGAGTGGAAACTGGAACCCAAGTCATTCAAACTTCTAACCCAGAGGTGGGGAACTCTGGAGGTGGACCTTTTTGCCCCCCCCAAAAAAAAAAAACACCAATTGAACAAATTTTGCACCAGGAACCCTCATAGCAGAGCCTGGAATGTGGACGCTCTATCCTTTACATGGGAAAACCTCTCAATTTATGCCTTTCCTCCTCTGCCCCTCCTCTCAAAAGTACTACTCAGGATCTAACAGGACAGGCCAAGGGCAATCCTTATTGCACCAGACTGGCCATGCCAGCACTGGTACCCACTCCTACGCAGTCTGACAGCAGTGCCACCCTGGCACCTACATCAGACATGTTCCCTGCTGTCTCAGCAGGAGGGACAGATTTTGCATCTACTGCTGCAAACCCTAAACCTTGCAGCCTGGCTTATCCCATGAATACACCACCAGCATCCCTCAGCATACAGGTGCTGGACATCATCCTTGAGGCCAGAAGGCCTAGTACTAGGAAATTCTATGCTGAAAAGTGGAAAAGATATTGTTCTTGGAGTCCGTCTCAAGGGAAGAACAAAGCCGTGCCCACCTTACCTCAAATCCTTGATTACCTAGCAGAGCTGCTGCACAGAGGCCTGCCCTTCTCATCCATTAAGATTCGTGCCTCTGCCATCTCAGCTCATTATAATACTGAGCCTCCTCTCTTTTCGCATCATCTCATCAAACAGTTCCTGAGAGGCGCTAACAATTTAAGGCCCCCTAGGACAGCTCCCACCCCGACATGTGACCTTAACTTTGTAGTGGAAAAGCTCACACTTCCCCCTTTTGAACCTGCTTTTTCAGCAGAGTTAAAATTCCTCTCTTGGAAAACAGCCTTACTTCTAGCTATTATTTCAGCAAGAAGAGTGTCTGAGTTGCAGGCACTAATGGTGGGGGAGCCCTTCATTATTTTCCATGCTGACAGATTTTCCCCTCAAGACTAACCCTTCCTTTATGCCCAAGGTGGTATCCATTGTGGCTTTAAACCATTCCATCCATTTTCCAACCTATTTTCCTAATCCTCAGAATAAAGGGGAAAGGATCCTGCACTCCTTGGATGTGCACAGACAGCTCAGGTTCTACCTTGACAGGACTAAGCCTTTCATAAAATCTGACCAGCTTCTAGTCGGCTTTGCTACAGGGGCAGAGGGCAAGGCCATTTCAAAGAAAACCATTTCCAAATGGATAGAACACTGCATCCATTTCTGCTACAAGCACCATGGAAAACCTACCCCTCCGGGGATCAGAACTCATTCCACTAGAGCTACTTCAACCTTTACAGCATTTCTCAGGGGAGTCCCCAATAGGGACATCCTGGAAGCTGCAACCTGGAGTTCTGTACACACCTTCACCAAACATTACCACTTACCTATTTTTTTTCTAAATCCATAGCTGGTTTTGCTACAGCAGTCTTACAAGGCCTGCTAGCCAGCCTAACCCTCCACCATTCCTCAGCTTTGAGAATCAACCCAAGTGTGATGACTGCAACAGTGAAACACAAAGAACATAGTACAGTTGTGTACACTTACCATAAAAGTAGATGTCCGAGTGTATTCACTGTTGCAGTCTTTGTTTCCCTCCCTCCAGCCCCCTGGCTTTCTCTATCCTATTTACGGCCATATTTTATGGCATGGGTATTTACTTTTTACTGGAGGTGTTCCACACCATGTAATAGCTTCCTATTTTGGGGGCTCCTGACATCTAGGGCAAGAAAAACTGTAATGGCATCGGCTGCATGTTTTATACCCCTGACTACCTGACATCATGGAAGAGGCGACATCATCCGATGCAGAAATCCCAAGACTCTGGTATTGGTGCCTACTGAGGGCTACCTGCAGGCAGATAACCCAAGTGTGATGACTGCAACAGTGAATACACTCGAGCATCTACATTTATGGTAAGTGTACACAGCTGTACTTTCTTAGGTTTTCAAAGCACATTGAGTGTTTTTGTCACTCATATAGATGTGTTCTAGGCTAATGGCCTTGGAGCCATTTCAAGTCTAGCCCATAGGATTACCCTGACATCGTGCCACCTGACCTTAGTTCTCAGTGCCTCTGTTGAGTAGATCCACTGGAGTGATCCCTGGGGTGAATTTTCCATTTCCCATCCACTCATCAAGATTTCTCTTGAAGAGAGCCAGTGAGGTGATCTGTTTGACATGTATGGGAAGTCTAGTCCATAGCATTGGCAGTGTCTGTTTTATGAACCTGTCCCTCCAGCACATTCTGTTGATTGTGGTAATGAGGTTGAGGTCTCTGGAGCATGTGGTGCAGAGGGATTGGGATTTCTTTAGATGCAACATTTCTAACAGAGCTGGGTCAGACATGGCTTTGTTAAGTTAAGCAGAGATTGTCTCTAAGTAGGCGATATGAAACAGATAATAGTTGGAGTTTTTTTTAGTCTGTCCATATAGGACAAATGATTAAGGCCTAGGACCCTCTTTGTGAGGTACTTTTGTGGCCTCCCCAGTTGTTGTAGGTATCTAGTGAGGTACATGCCAAATGGGGCATTGTACTTGATGATTGGCCTAATGAGGGAAGAGTAGAGGGAGACAATGACCTCTTTCTTCCTGGATGCAAAACCCTTAGTAATGAGATGTGCCACATAGAAGGACTTTCTGACCACAGTGGCAATGTGATGCTCAAAAGAGAGGTTGCTGTCAATGTGTGTTCCTAGATATCTCATAATGCCTTCTGTGTTCAGTGGGACTACCATTGATGTGGTAATTCGTGGCAACCGAGTTTTTCCCAAAGGGGATGACACATTTTTTTGGCATTGAGCTTAAGGCCATGGTTCTGACACTAGTCATTGGTCTCGTTGATATCCTGCAGAAAGGTCTCACTATCACTTGGGGAGTTAATAATAGCTCTCAACTTGCAATTGTCTGTGAATGTTGTCAGCCAGAGTCCCTTCGTGTTGGCTTGGACTTCAGAGAAGTAAATACCAAACAGGAGAGGACCCAGGACCGAACCCTGTGGGACTCCACTCATGACTGCTCAGCAGTCTGACTTGGAGTCCACTACTTTCACACTGTGCGTTCCATCTGTGAGCCACTTTGCAACCCACCTAGTGATATAGGGGTTGATGCCTAGATTAGTGAGTTTTTCTATGATTCCTGAGTGGGGAATGGTATCAAAGGCCTTGGCCAGATCAAGGTAGGCTGTATGAACCACCTTGCCTTCATCCAAACCTCTGGTGACTGATTTAAAGAAGCTGACCAAGTTGAGCAGGCATGATCTACCCTTCGCAAAACCAAACTGTGTGGGATCCAGAGTTTGGAGATTCCCTATATCCTTGTTTATTATCAGTCTCGTCAGGCTAATGGGGCAGTAGTTCCCAAGGTCTGTAGTCGTGCCTCCTTTGTGGAGAGGGATGACTGTAGCAGTGCGCCATTCTGTAGGGACAAAGCCTGAGGTGAGTGTGTGATTGAACAGGGCACACAGGTGAGGTGCCAGTTCACTCTGTAGTACATGTAGAACACAGCCAGGGATATTGTCGGGTCCCATAAAAGCTGTATTCTTGGCCTTGGTCAGTGCTGTTGTAACCTGTGCAGCAGTAATCCTGGGTGCCTGGCAATCTACTGGTATTGTGATTGGTCCTTTGGGGGGGGGGGGTGTGAAGTTGGAAATGAATCTGTCGGCCAGTATATTGGCAATATCTGTTAGCTCGGTATAGGAGGTACCATTGTGTAGTAGCTCAGAGCAAATCTGGGTATTGCCATGGAGATTCTTTACATAACTATAAAAGGCCTTGTGGTTGTCTTTACTATCTGCTGCAATCTTATTTTCATAGCTAGCTTTAGAGGATTTGATGAGGGATCTCAACTTTTGTTGAGGCTGATAATGGAGTTTTTCCAGTCTTGGGACGTCACCTTATTCTGCCTCAGTTTCCTCCTCCTGTTGTAGAGTTTGTTTATGGCAGGGGACCACCAGATTGACTTCCTCTTTTTGGAGGAGAGCGTCTTGGTTCTGTTGGGTATGGCAAGATCCATGCATTTGTGTACACATTCGTACAGTGCATTGGTGTATGATTCAGTAGTCATCCAACAATTCTCCATTTGCATGGGTGCTGTGAAGTTAGCCACCTTTGTTTTTAGGATCCCAAAGTTAGCTTTGGAGAAGGTTTTCATGGTGGTTACCTTTGTGGGGGGGGGGGGTGGGTGGCGAGATGTGGATTTCCAAGGTGGTTAGTTTGTGGTCAGATCTGATCAGGAAGGAGTTTACTATTGGTGTAGAGCAATGGTCACCCGTGTTGGTAATGACCAGGTCAAGGATGTTACTACCTCTAGTGGGGGTAAGAACGAGTTGGTCCAGGGCATTGGAATTAATTAATTCCAGGAAACATTGGGAAAGTGTATTGGTACATGAGTAGTTTTCCCAGTTAATGGAGGGGTAGTTGAAGTCGCCCAATATGAGTGTGTTATGTTGAACCCTAATATTCTCCAGGGTGCTTAGGAACGTGGAGTGAGAGTCTTTGGACATGGTTGGGGACCTGTAGCAGGCTACTACCTGAGTCTCTGTCTTACCCAGTGCTAGCTGCACCTGAAGTATCTCTGATGTGTTATGTTGGGCTACCAGTCTGGAAGTTTGCACATCCTTTATGAATATGGAAACACCACCACCTTTGGAGCTTCAGTCCAAGTTCTTGGACCAAAATGTGTGGAATGAGTTATAGCCTGGTAGTGCAGGTGTGCTTTCTGCTGCCTTGAACCAGGTCTCTGTTACAGCACAAATGTTGATGTTCTCCATTTTAAGGAGTGCTTTGAGTGAGTACATTTTGAGATTTAGACTTCTATTGTTGAGCAGCATGACCCTCCTATTGCATTTGTTTGTAGCTGTTACGGTGGTAATTTGGTCTTTGGAACACCATTAAAAAAGGCAAAAAGGCACTGTAGGGGTGGCAAGAGGCTTGACCAGTATCAGGAATGCCCAGGGTTGACAGATGCAGGCCATCTCTGGCAAAGGATCGAGGTCTGTTAATCATGTCATCCCAGGCAGACAGATACTGGATCCCCTTAGAGTGACATCAGAAACTTAGCCAATTGTTGAACTCAATCATTTTCTGCTTGTACTGTGGTATCATTATGGGTGATGGTAGAATGCTGCTCAGGGCTAGGATCATACCCACCTGGGCTACATAATCTGAGAGCTCCTCCATGTCTCTTTTTATGTAGTCTAAGGGAGGTACATCTCAAGTCATTCACACCCACATGTAAAATGACAGTCATATTTGTACCTGTTGTTGAGGGACCTGTGTGTGTGCATTATGTGGTGGATCCTCGCACCTGACAGCTGACTGTTACTTTCTCCTTATTCAACGTAGTGAGTGGGACATCAATGTGCCTCACTATCGAGTCATCTGTAACTGGTGTGTTGGGCATGCTGATGTCCTTCAAGGATGCATCTGCAGTCCTTACAAATGGGTTGTCCCGTCAGGCAGCCCTTCGGTCGGCCGGATTCCAAAGTCTGGGTCTGGCTTCGGCTGGTGTCGCACTTCACCCGACGTCATTGCTGCAGTTACTGGGGTATAAAGGCATCAGCCGATGCCATTTTCCTCTGTCTTTCTTGCCGCGTGGCACCCGAAGCAGAAGCTGTTCGCAAGTGCCGGTCGGTCAGAACCAGAGATTACTACTACTGAAGACTTCTAAAAAGCTAAGTACCCCATTGGGGACTCTTTCTTGCCTCAGCCGATGTCAGAAAAAGTTAATAACTGTTTAACTTGTGGGAAACAAATACCTCATAAAGATTTCCACTCTTACTGCTTACCTTGTTTAGGCCCAGACCACGACGTAGCAGCTTGTCTAGCCTGTGCTTCTTTTAACCGACGGACGCTTAGACGTCGGTCGGAATTTGCTGAGCAGTTTTTCGGCTCTGATTTTGCTTTTATTATGCCGTCGGATCCTCCGACTACACAAATATCCAAAAAACGCAAGGAAAAGGACCGACACTCGCGGTTTCGGCCGAAACCGCGGTTAAGACAACCGCGAGTGTCTCGGTTTCGGCTGAAACCGAGCAAGCGGTTCTTCCTTCAGCCAAAAGCTTACCTTCTACCTAGGCCTCTTCCAACCTGGTGGAATCGGCTTCTGAAATCCAACCTGCAGTTGTGGTTTCTCAGGAATTATCTGACACTATTCCCTTGGATATTTCAACCCCTGCACGTGGAGCTGCTAGGCCTCCTGCAGCCATGTCCATTAAGGCCTTTGTCAGGGCTAAAGCAGCTAAAGCTACTAAATCTGTGCCTGTTAAGACCCCCTCTCACAGGCCTAGCTCCAGTTCCCAAATGCTTACTTTAGCAGAGGATCTCATTTCTTTAATCCGGGGATCCCAACCTCTCCCAGACAGGGCCTCTCACCCACCTCCAGAGAAGAGGCCTAGAGCAGAGCCCCCTGAGCCAGTTTCCACAGATGATTCCTCTGATGATTCAGATAATACAGACCCTCCAGAGTCTCCTTTTTCCCCTTATGAAGACTCTGATGCTGAAGAGTCCATCCCTTCTGCCTCTCCACCTGAGGAATTTTCCTTTGGGGAAACCTTGCATGCTATGAGGGAACAATTTCAGTGGCAGGGCCAAGATTTTTCAGACTCCAGAAAAGGCTTAGAACCTTTTGCATTTACCACAACATAGGCCTTTAGCTATACCTCCAGTTCTGTCTGTTGTAGATGATGCATTTAATGATGCTTGTACTGCTCCTGATTCATTACCTCCGGCCCCTGCTAAGCCCGATAGGTTCTACAGGGTCCCGGACACATCACCATTTATACAAGGCTCCTTTTGCAGATCCCGAGACTATCTCCCAGGGGCCTAAGGCTGTAGCATCTACCTCTGCCAAAAATCCCCTCCCCTCTGAAAGGGAATCCAGGTCCTTAGAGATGGGGTAAAAAAGTTTACACTTCTGCTACTCTGTCAGCTAGGGCCTTGAACTGTCAATTTCATATGATCCAGTATCAAGAATTTATGCTAGACCAGTTAACCAAAAAACTGTCCTCTGATGAACCTTTAGACAAGAAATATGTTCAGGAAATGGTACATAACATTCAGCAAGTTAGTAACCATTCTTTAAAATGCGGCTATGATGCACTGGAGGCTTCCTTTAGATCAGCCATGACTGGCACAGTTATCAGAAGGCATGCATGGTTAAAAGAGCAGGCCTTACCGGACCATGTCAAATCAAAACTATTAGATGCTCCCATGGACAAGGTCAATTTGTTTGGCTCCTGCACAACAGGTGCTGAAGAAGATGGAAGAGAAGGCAAAAATCTGTCCAAACAGTGAAAGATTTCTTACAGGTCCAACCTCCAAGGTTTAGCAGGAATTGGCCCTCCAAGAACTGGTCCTTTCCAGACTCCTCCAAAGCACAGAGAGGCAGGAATAGGCGTTCAAGAGGCAGAAACCAATCCAGAGGTGCCTACAGGGGACGCCAGTGGCAGGGTAACAACCAGCGAGGCACAGACACAGCCACCACCACTACACAATCACAGTGACTTGGCTCTGGCACCGCCTACCAGGGAACAGCTAGAAGCACCCTTAGGCGGGAAGCTAGCTTTATTTACAAAGAACTGGCATTACATCACAAGAGACAAGTGGATTTTGCAGACAATAGACCAAGGTTACAGGTTTCATTTCCATACTCTACCAGGAAAGAGAGGAATGCCAAACCTACCTCCAAATCAAAAGGCAGAAGCTCTACAACAAGTAAAACAATTATTAAAGATGAGAGCTGTGGAAAAGGTACCACATATGGAGCAAGGAAAGGGCTTTTACTCCAGACTCTTCCTAGTACCAAGGAAAGAAGGCAAATGGAGACCTATTCTCGATCTGTCCACTTTAAACACATTCCTCATTGTTCCAAAATTCAAAATGCTGACCCTACAGCAGCTTCTTCCCATGCTGGGCTAGGAGTCTTGGCTGGTAACTCTAGATCTCAAGGAGGCATACCTGCACGTCCCCATATGACCAAATTGCAGAAGATACCTCAGATTTCTTGCAGGATCAGAGCATTATCAATTCTCAGCATTGCCCTTTGGCTTATCTACTGCGCCCAGAGTGTTCACGAAATGCCTGGCATCAGTAATCGCTCATTGCAGGCTTCAGGGGATCCAAATCTACCCTTACCTGGACGACTGCCTAATACAAGCGGACAACAAAAACAAGCTAGCAGAAGACTTGAAAAGAGTCATTTACCTTCTACAAGCTCTGGGATACACAGTCAATATAAAAATGTCAAGGCTGATACCATTCCAAAAGATAACCTTTTTGGGTGCGGAGCTGGACACATCCAAACAAATGGCATTCCTAACAGTAGAAAAACAGGAGCAACTCCCTCTCTACTTCTTGGCATTAACAAAACAAAACCATCTAACAGCAAGAAAAGTCCTATAAGCATTGGGCTTCATGGCATCCTGCATAATATTGGTCCCACATGCCAGACTGCATATGAGAAAACTACAGTGGTACCTAAGGAATTTATGGTCTCAGCACAAGCACAGCCTAGAAACTCAAATTCCAATAATTCCATGCCTGAAGCAAGAATTCCAATGGTGGGCTCAGGCCTGTCAATCAAATGAAGGATTGCCCTTCCACAGCACTCAACCAAGCCAAACCATCACAATGGACGCCTCAGACCTCGGTTGGGGGGCCCACATGATGAACAAGTGCATACAGGGTTTATGGACTCAAGAGCAGCTGCACCTACACATAAACCTAAAGGAAATGCTGGCAGTAAAACTGGCAATTCAGACTTTCAAACCATTTCTTCGACAAGGCCAATTGATGATAAGGACAGACAACACCACAGTTATGTGGTACATCAACAAGCAGGGAGGCACACATTCGTACCCTCTATGCCGGATGGCCCTGGACCTCTGGAATGTGGCCCTGAGTTGCAACATTCAGTTACAAGCAATCTTTGTACCAGGAAAAGAAAACACTCTAGCAGACATATTAATCAGGACTACCACGGATGCCCACGAATGGATGCTGCATCCGGACATCTTCAAAACCATTACAAGAAAATGGGGTCTCCCAGAAATAGACTTATTTGCATCCCCACTCAATCACCAATTACAGAAATTCTGCACCAGGACGTACCACCCACTGGCATGGAAGGTGGACTCCCTATCCTTCAGTTGGAAAAATCTGTCAGCATATGCATTCCCACCACTTCCTTTGATGCACAAGGTGCTATTGAAGATCAAAGAGGAACGTCCAAGGATCATTCTGATAGCTCCAGATTGGCCAAGGCAACATTGGTACCCATTACTGAGGAGCATGTCTCGGGAGCAGATATGGCCCTTACCCCTAGTTCCCTTGCTGTTAACTCAGAACAATTACAACACCCTGCATCCAAACCTGAAAACTCTGCAGCTGACTGCCTGGAACATTGCATAAGACAAATTAACCCAAATTTATCCCAAAGGGTTAAGGACATTATCTTAGAAGCTCGCAGACCTTCAACAAGGAAAACCTATTCAGCAAAATGGAAAAGATATCTCACTTGGAGTACTGCTAAAGGGAAGATGTGTCACTGGTAAACATAGCCAACATCCTGGAATACTTGGCAGAGCTATTCCACAAAGGCCTGTCCTACTCCTCCATTAAGATTCATGCCTCAGCTATTTCAGCAGAATACGACTTGGATCCTCCAGTTTTCTCACATCCTCTGCTCAGGCAGTTTCTGAGAGGAATTAAAAATGTAAAACCTCCTAGGAAGCCACCATTACCTGCATGGGACTTGAACTTTGTGCTAGAAAAGTTGACACTACCTCCTTTCGAACCAGCAGCAACAGCAGAATTGCAATACTTATCATGGAAAACTGCTTTCCTGCTGGCAATCACTTCAGCAAGAAGGGTTTCTGAGCTACAGGCATTAATGGCAGTACAACCCTTTCTGATCTTCCATCAAGATAGAATGTCCATGAGAACAAATCCTACTTTTTTGCCTAAGGTGGTCTCCAGAGTATCTTTAAATCAGGCTATCCACCTACCTACATTCTTCCCCAATCCACAGAACAGGGGAGAAAGACTGTTGCATACCTTGGATGTACACAGACAATTACGCTACTACCTGGACAGGACCAAGAGCAATAGAAAAACTGACCAGCTACTGGTAGCATATGCAACAGGAATGGAATGGAAAGCAATTACAAAACAGACAATATCTAAGTGGATAGGAAATTGCATTAGATTTTGTTACTCCTACCATGGAAAGAAAACTCCAGAAAACATCAGGCCTCACTCTACAAGAGCTACAGCCACTACCACAGCTTTTCTACGAGGAGTGGCTACCAAAGACATTTTAGAGGCTGCTACTTGGAGCTCCGTGCATACATTTGCCAAGCATTATAATTTACCTTTATACTCTAGATCCCGAGCAGGTTTTGCCACTGCTGTTTTGCAAGGGATCTTAACTACACCATAATTCTATCTTTCCTCCTCCCCAGTTTGGCTATGGTATTCTACCCATTTGTAAGGACTGCAGATGCATCCTTGAAGGACATAGTACAGTTTTGTACCTACCATAAATGTAGATGTCCGATAGGAATGCATCTGCAGTCAGGATTACCCACCCTCCTTCCCCTCTGTGGTACTCCTAGGGTATTTGCCCTTCTTATAGCTAGCTGGGGGAATCTATTATGGTGTATTTGTTTGTATATATGTACATACATGCTTATTTTTTGTTTGCTCTCTAATATTTTGAACCATTGGCATTTATCAAAATTTAGCCTTCCTAGAGGGCACCTGGCATCTGGGGCAAGAAACACTGAGGAAAATGGCGTCGGCTGATGCCTTTATACCCGAATAACTGCAGCAATGACGTCGGGTGAAGTGCGACACCAGCCGAAGCCAGACCCAGACTTTGGAATCCGGCCGACCGAAGGGCTGCCTGAGGCAGGACAACCCATTTGTAAGGACTGCAGATGCATACCTATTGGACATCTACATTTATGGTAGGTACAAAACTGTACTTTTTGCCTTAGGGACTTTGGTTGAGTGGCACACTGTTTAGGAGAGTTATGTGTCTCATAATTATTGGTGTGTTGTCGTGGTCAAGTTCTCTTCTGCCTTGGAGGCCTTTGCTGTTTGGGTAGATTTTTATTGAGAAGCTCCGCGAAGGTGGGTGTGTGGTTCGTGTTTTTATATGAAGGCAGTGCTTGTGTGTGTTGTGGATATGTGTTCCATGTGGTGTGGTGCAAGTGTTGACCTTCTCTTCTTGACCAGCTGTTCTGGTCTTGGCTGGAGAGTGCGTGGCTTCCAGTTTGGATGTATAAGTGCATCTCTTGCAAGTCTGAGTATTAAGAGGTAAAAGAAGAGGGTTGTCTGTGTACATGAGGCAGGTGCTACATTGCCACAGGATGCCCAAGTTCACCAGGTTAATAGGAGAAAGCACAGGGAACTGACCTTTAGACATGCTTGGAGGGGTGGGCATTAATAACAAGTACTGGAGCTGTTTCCTTGTAGAACGTTTAGTGCTGGTAGCACTTTTGTATGCTACAATATTTGCTACAAGAAGTCTGGTAAAGTATTAAGCTAATAATCTAGTAAAAGTGCAGGAGAGGAGAGACCTAGCAGATCTAAGGGAAAATTTGAAGAGCAGACTTTGGCACCATTCTAAAGCTTACAAACAGTCCTGGATACAGCAAATCTGTGTCTGGGCTAGACTAGTTACAGGAAATGTGTGAAATGAGCACAAACATGGGCTTTTAAACCAGAAAGTTGAAAGAGATGGAAAAACTGTCCAAACAGCCAATAAACTACAATTTCTGGTCCAGAAACCACTCCTCTTGTGGTAGATGAATGCTTACCACTACCACTGATAAGCTAGAAGACTTCCTTCCAGCACAGAAAGACTTGGGGTGGCTCTGAAGCTTGCATACAGTCCTGGATACAGCAAATCTGTATCTGGACTAGACTAGTTACAGGAAAGGCAGGCCCATAGGTAATTGAGTGCTTGTTTGACATTGCCTAGATGTCTACTAAAAAAAAAGGACAGAATCTCACTGAGAATCCTAAATATGTCAGGGACCGCTTATCACTTCTGTAAGGCCTTTACAGCTGTGTAGGCTTGAGATTGAATAGTAATATGGATCTTGGAAGAGGAGTATTATTAATAAATTTGCATGCTGAATTTTCCAATAGCTGTCCATGAGCTGTTAACAAACTTAGGAAGCAGTTACAATGTTGTTCGTTTAAATTTTGCCTTAAAACTACCATAATGACTTTGGTGAAGAAATGTGCCTAGCAACAGGTAGTTTTTGTAATGGTGTTGACTGCCATGACAGTGACCTTATCAGTATATGGTTTTTGTAGCTAATTATTCCTTCCAAGTAGTATTTCACACTAAATGTTAATGTGGTCACTAAATGAGAATGATTTAAGTTTTTGCAGCAGAATATGGCGTGTTCCATACCTTATCCTAGCAAAAGGTTCAAAAAATGATTTCTGTGAATATTGTCATTGGGTTAGAAATGTTAAAGGTCAACCTATCTGTTTACATGAAACTGATTTTGGCAAAATTCATTCAGCATATTGTTTCTCACAAGAATCTGTTTAATTCCCTACAGAGTAATAAGTGGCCCAAGAGGGTACAGCATTTGAGAAAGTACTGGAGATAGATTTATCCCAGTCCTGCAGTAAGATCAGTTTGTTAGATTACTTAATGGTATTTATGATTAGGTTAAAGCTACAAGACTTGACCAACAGCAAGCCATAATTTCCAGTTTCGTAGCACGGAGATGGAGGAAACACCCCAGCTGGCAAGTGTGAATCAGAACATTACACTGTAGTTCTTTCTGTCTCAAACTAGTTGCAGTGATTCTTTTCCACTTGTTCCTACAGCTCATTTCTGTATGTGTTCCACAGTTTGTTTATTTTTTGCAGGTGACTGTAGAGTCTTTTCCTTTGACATTGCTTTAGCTTTGTTTTCCTTTCCTGTTGTGTTAATCCTGCTGTAGGAGGATCATGGATGAAGGGGTTATCTGAATCATTCCACTTCCTTGTTACTTAATACATACATTAACCACATAAGAAGGCTTGTATTTTTCATTCTTAGTTGACCTTGTTTTCTTTCTGACGTATCTTTTGTCTGTGCTACATGTCAAAGATTCTGTGGTGTTTTCTATTCTCAACTGTGTAATGCTGACCTGTGTTACTCCACTTCCAGTATCTGGTAGAAAAGCTGCCATTTAGTTTAGGTTTCTCAGGCTCTGATTTTTCCTTCCTCCTTTGCATTGTAACCCACCCCAACATTATTTACTTCATATCCTTAATAAGCAGTTCTGTTTATAAATTTATAAACTGTTCTATGTTGCTGCTGAGGTAGTCTGACCCCATGCACTCGCAGAATGATTACTTTCTTTTTACCTTTTTTGTTGTGTATTTTAAATGTTCTAGTTGGATTGAAGTTTACCCCTATCTAGATGCTTTGCTGATGAAATATGCATGACTATTATTATTTATTAATTTATATCCAGTTTGATGACTGGAGAAGCCCACTGGTCCAAGCAGAGCCCATTTTCAGTGGGGGCCTGGGGAGAAAAGCTAAAAAAACAGTCATCAGAATATAACATAAGTAAAGTATGGAATATACAGTATGCAAAAGCATAAATATGCAATTTGAAATACAAATACAAAATCAGGGAGTATACGTTTTAAGAACACAAATGTTAAAGATAAAGTCAAAAGTAATACAGATAATTAAAAGTACAAGTTATAAAGTGTTTATACAAGTTTAGTGTTTGTTCGAACAATAATGGAAATGAGGGCAGGTTTGAAAGAGACAACAATGTAATTTAGGTGGGAAGAGAGCAGGTCAGCAGGAACAGTCCCAGTTTGAGGTAAGCTAAGAATGGAGGAGAGATTTGAAATTAGAGTGGTTGTGAGTACAGCTGAGGAAGGGAAGGAGAGAATTCCATAGTTTAGCTAAGGAGTGTGATAGGAGTAGTATTAAAACTTCTCTGCCCTTGAAACTCGCATTAATTGAAACAGCATTGAAACCCACATTCAAAGAAAATGCATCTGGCCAGTGGTGGATAAAGATTACCTTTGGGCTGTTTTCAAATCATAGGACCCTTTAACACAAAACATGTGTTCTTTGATACACCTTCCTGACTATATTTTTCCAGTAAACAATGAAGAAAATACATGAAGCAGTAATGACAAAACTGCCCAATTCAGAACATTTCCATCATAAAAGTCTACTCAAAGTTCTACCATCCACCAGTATCAGTACATATGCACAATCTCTGCAGAAGTAAAAGTCATCTAAATATTTCCACATTAAAGACCGCTGTAACTAATGAAGAGCAAACAACTGTATATTTCATTGTTTCATCTGCGAGTAAAGTGCCTGTTGCCCTTGAAGAATAAATTGCCTACTTTTTACATAAGCTACTAATATTTCAATAGGGAATGGATGGCAAACTGATAACAGGTTCATAGTTACTAGGTATCTCTGCCAAAGGGAGGACATTCTCAGGACTGCAGCATCCATCCCCTTTAAAAGTACAACACAGTACAGTATCAGCAGTCCATGTACATACTGTGGGAGTAGAACCCACAGCCTTCTGCAGCAAAAACAAGTATATTACCTGTTGTGCTACTAACAATGCAAGTAGACTTTGCATAAGCAGCACTACACTTCTCTTTCCCTGAAGAACTGTGCAGCACAAGAAATCAGGAAAAAGCCAACATTTTTTTTGGGGTGGGGACAAAGGCCCAGAACCCAGGACACATTTTAAACATTGCTTGTATAATCTTAGAAAGTTGCTAGAATGAAATGTTGTGTTACCATGTGTTTCTTGAAGGATAATAAGACTTAAACTTAAATGGCTATCATTATTTAGTGAATTCAGTTCTCACTGATTTGCCAGAAATTTTATTTTTATTTAACATTTGTTTACCGGGAAAATCCGACTTGGATCAAAGCCAATTTTCAGCAGAGGCCCAGGGAGAAATGCTCTGGATGCATGCTTTTGTATCATGGGAGGAAACTGGAGCACTCAGAGGAAACCCACACAAATGCCGAGTGGACATGCAGACTCTGCACAGAAGGCACTTCAGCCAAGAATCAGACCAGAGAACCTTTTGCTGTGAGGCAACAAAACTACCAGTGCACCATTCAAATTTTAAGTGAAACAGACCAAAAGTATGAGCCAAACATTCCAGACATTCAGTGAAAATTCGTACAGTTGAGAGCTATAACTCCTTCAATCAGAAGTGGTGGTATGGTTCGAGAACTTGGGCTCTTGTATCTAAGGTACAGGGTTTGGGCCGGAGTAACCTTAACCCCCAAGTATACCTAACTGGGGCATTTCTCACACACACACGCACATGCACACACACACATGCCTACACACCTCCACCTTCAAATGCAGCAATAATTCCTAATTCCAATACTAAGTAAAAAATGATGCAGCAGTAATTCCAATACTAAATAAAAAGTAATTCAAATGCTTACACTCACACACTCACCCTACCTTAAAATGCAGCAGTAATTCATAATTCCAACACTATAATTCCTA
This sequence comes from Protopterus annectens, assembly GCF_019279795.1. NCBI lineage: Eukaryota > Metazoa > Chordata > Ceratodontiformes > Protopteridae > Protopterus > Protopterus annectens. Next base: position 658,593,093 of record NC_056749.1, on the reverse strand, counting down.
ATTCCAACACTAAATAAAAAAACTGAAAGTAAATGCTTAGAATTCTGAACGCAAAGTAATTCAAATGCTTGCAATTGCATGTGACCAGAGGTCCTGTTATTCCAAGTAAAAAACTATTCACATATAATAGCAGCACATAAGAATAAAACATCATCTGGACCAACATCTGAACAATCCTGTTTCTATGTCAGCAGCAAGCACATAAGAATAAAACATTTGGAAATGGAATGGTCATTGCAGCGGAGGAGGTGGGGAAACGCTGCTGCAGGCCTGCAGTCAACACACGCGCACTACTTGCTGCCCATAAACAAAGTGAATCAGTCAGTCACATCCCTTGAGCCCTCAGCCAATTCTGACAGGCTGCTCACAAAGCTGATGTCATCATGCATGCCTCAGCATGTGATGACGTCAGTGGAAACAGATTAAAAAAAAAGCAGAGAATTCGGGAATAAAGGGGGCCACTCGGGAATTCGTGGCACCCCATTATTTGGACCTCAAAACTGGTAAATATCGAATTCAGTACAGTTGAGAGGTAGAAGTTGTATGAATTTCAGGTAATTAGGAAGCTCAAACCAGTTTAGGGGGGTGGAGGGGAATGGCAGTGATGGGTGGAGTATTTGAACCCTGTAGCAAATGTACAGACTTTGTTATAGCAGACTTCCAGTTTGTGTTTTAGGCTAAGTTGGAGATGAGTAAGCAGAGGGGCACCATTTATAAGAGAGGGCAGCAGGTAGGAGGAGGCTAGAGTACTTCTGGTAGAAGCGGTTAGATAGTGACGGTAAACTGATTTAGCTAATTAAAGGTCATACTGGTCCTCTGCTCTGTGGTGATTGGTAATAAGACAGGAACATTCAGTGTCATGTTTGAGTGAGCTTTCTCATTCGGACAGTTTTGTATTACTAAAGTGAAAGAGCTCTCACTTGTGTAGAGCTTGTATTTTATATTCAGCATGGATACATTGGAACAAACGTTATAACAGTCTGAAACAGTGTGGCACAGAAGAATCTCTCTGTTTTGATCATTAAGTAGTTCTATTTTACATAATGACACATTTCTGATAGCTGAGGTAATTTTCATATAGAATCTGGGACAAATAAGTAGCAAGCTGCTATTTAACAGGTAGTTCCTTCAGATGTTAATGCAGTTTAACACTTCCAGTTCTTTTCACATTACAGAATTACATCATTTTGTCTGACAGTAGTATGACCGTTTTTCTTAATCTGGATTCTGGACAGTGCAGTTGTGCAAGTCAATTTACTGTAACAGTAGATGTTCAAATAATCACTGTTGGCAGGATGTAACCCATATAGCTAAGGTTACTGCAGCAGTGATCAGTATGATGAACATCGTGTATTTGTATTTCTGTGTTGTCAGTTTCTGTGGTTTTTTTTTCCTTGTGTAGATTAGGGTTGATGCATTGCTTATGCACTCAAGTGTAGTAACAGTACAAGCTTCGTACTTTGTGGAGTTTGACATGCCTTCCCTTCTTGCGGTATTGGAATTCCTGTGAACTTGATAACCTTCACAAATTGTGAACACCTTTTGTCTGTGTGCTTTAGAGCTTTTCAAGCTACTGTTACTTGCTGTCTGTCTTTCATTCCTTTGAAGATTAATCACTGCTTTCTTCAGCTGGAAAAACATTTTAAAGCATGGGGCCATTATGCATAACCTCTGAAGGAAATGCGAAAAAAAAATGTTTGCAGCCCTGACTGAAACTGCAAGATTTTTCTTACTTTTGATGGTCTAGAATTGACTATTTATACTCCTAAAGTATATGTATAGCATAGATTTTCTGGTTTTAGTCCATTATGTATAATGTTTGGATTTCATCTGTGATGTTTTTGCTGCTTTCAGCAGCAGCATAGGTTGTGAGAGCATAATCTTGTTTGAAGCATAGAAAAAGAGCCTGTTTAATGTGAACAACAGTAATGCATTCCTTTTTGTATATTCTTTCCTTTAAGTTACTTGCCTTGGCCATTTTTAAATGTATAAATTACACCAAAGTCTCTGTTTCATGGTACCCAGTGCTAGGACTTGACACTGGTTGTCCTGGTAATGTGTCTGGAAACAAATTGGCCTTTTGTAGCTATTTGTGCTTTGTCTTTCTGCCTGGTGGAAGAAAACCATGTATATGTATTCATTTGGGGATCGAAGTGGGAATTGATAGAATGAAGTGAAGTGAGCCATAGGCTGTTTCCCTGAAGGTCAGACTGCTGGAATTCCTGAGGTCAAATTTGCTGTGATTATCTATCATACTTGAATACAAGTTTAGAGCTGGGTTGGGGCAGAGGAGGCCAAGAGAAAATAGGAAGGGGTGCATTTGTTTGCTTTGTTAAACTTGCATGCACTTAAACCTTGGGAGGCTGTTAACTCTGATATCATTTTTTGTGCTAGTAATATTTATTAAAGCTAGAATTTAAAATGTGATGGAGATCTGATTGCATTTTTTTTGCTTTGTAGTTGCATTTTGAATTTTAGAGACATACTTATCTTTGGTTGACTGTTGAAAAGCTGCTGGGGAATGCACATTTAGTTACAGTTCTTTTAACTTTTTGTGGACATTTTTTGTGTGTACGCTCACTGAGTCATTGGAATTCCAAAGTAGCTTTAAAATGACTTGTTTAAGCTATAATGTTTAGTATTGCCCCACTTGGGAGGGCTCTTGTACCTGCACAAAGTTATGTTGAAGGCAATGGTTTTGATGGTCACTTTTGCAGTCATTGAGGAGAATGAAATTTTGAATGAAGTTACTGTAGGGGAATGTTCTTTTCTGCAAGGAGTAGTAATATCAGGGCTGATTGCTGGGGGTGTAAGCTTGAAGTCCCTTACAGGGGAATCCTTGTGGGTACCTCCATGTGAGCACATGGTTTGGATTTCACTTTAATTTGATGTAGAATTCAAACTAATAATGTTGGTGATCATGAGATGGAACCAAAAAGTTGAAATCAAAGGTTTGTTTGTATGCACTTAAGTAATATTTCAAACTTATAATACATTTTCCAGCTATTGACATTGTTTTCAAAATTGCCTGCTTACAAGACTACCAATATCTGTCATATATGTATTTTCTGGTGGCATTTTTGGCAGTTAACTGTTTGTATTGCCTTTAGTATGGTTTACAATTGGTTACTAATCTGATGTATTTGACCAGCAGTTTGAGTGATGGGACACGCACTTCAGCGATATTAGAAGATGATTTCTACAAATTGATGCATTTAAATACACACATACCCAGACATGGATTCATGTATGTATGAGTGGTGCTTACTTTGCACACACCCAGACATTATTTTAAAAAATGAATTTCTTATATTTTTACATTGCATTAGACTTCAGGAGTTCATATCTCATCAGTCTCTTCCCACTCTCTTATAAGGATGAGAATGGCTCATTAATTTATAGTTTGTGTAGCTCATGTATGCCCCAATAACTGAACAGTATACTAGATTAAGTATGCTTGCTGCTATTTTAACAGAACTGGGAGTGTCCATGCATCCTGCTGTATACATTGTAGACCCCTGACATCCCATAGGTGAGCTGAAATCATTTCTTAAACATGTTTTTATACTTTGTTGCTTTGAGGTCTGTGTCTGTGAATATAGGAGGTACGACATTTTGAAGGCTAAGTAACACAACCATAGTTTTTATTTTTAGTAGCTACAGTTGCTGGGACTTCTGTTTTATTTCCAGACTTTCTTTTTTCCTCTTGGTATTTTTTTTTAATTTGTTAACTTGGGTACAGTAAAATACTGTACTGATTGACATAGACCTTTTCCAGACTCATCCCAACAGCACGAAGTGACTTTCTCAGAGTAACACGATAGGCAAATGGAGGCTGACAGAATTGAACCCTGAACCACAGTCTTGTTCTTCTGCAGTAAATGCCAGACTACAGGTATGTATGAGTGATTGACCAGCTGTTGATCATATTTTACAATATGGATGACATTCCATTGTGCAGTTTCAGGTAGCCTAATTATACGCATTAGCACCTTCTGAATGCTCATTTAGGCTCTTATTTTGAGTTGCATAGGACTGGAAGTTAAATAAACCCAAACATATAAAAAAGAACTGGATGTCCTTCCATATCACTGTTGCAATGTTCTTTAAGGATAGCCCAACATCTGACCAGTTTACCAAAGCCTTTAGGTCTTGTAGGCATTGTATGTCACACATATGCTCCATGCACAAGGCATAGGGCATAAAGGTGATGTAAGGGTGCAAAATCCCAGAACTTGTTTATCCCAAGTCCAAATGCCATTATTGAACATCTGTCTGAATGCCCTTCTGTTGTGCTAGTGGCCCAGACAGCATTGGATGTTCTTCGTGTTTCACTGTTGCAGTCATTACATTTGGGTTATCCTGCTGGCAGGTTGCCCTCAGTCGCCTGAATTCCAAAGTCTTGGGTCCTGCGTCGGTTGCTGTCACCTCTTCCCTGACGTCAGGTCGTCAGGGGTATAAAAGATGTAGCCAACGCCATTTTATTCAGTCTTTCTTGCCGTGTGGTGCCCGAAGCAGAAGCAGTTCGCAAGTGCCAGTCGGCTGACTCCTGAGAGTTTCGTGTTCGAGTTTCAGATCCAAAGTCTTCATTAAAAGCAAGTACCCCATTGGGGAAACTTTTTTTCTTGCTCCAGACCGATGTCAGAAAAAGTTAATAATTGTATTTCTTGTGGGAAGCAAATACTTCATAAGGACTTTCATTCTTACTGTATTCCTTGCCTATGCCCTGACCATGATGTTTCTAGTTGACGGTTGTGTGCTAGATTTAACCAACACACTATTAAGCGTCGGCACAATTTTGCATTAAACTATTTTGGGAGAAGATTTAATTATACAATGTCATCGGATAGCCATCCGACTACCGGAGTTCAACAAAACGCAAAGAAAAAAACAGGCAACCGAGGTCCAAAACTGACAACAAAGCTTCTCCTAAGCAAGTCGCCGGTTCTCAGTGTGGCGCTTTCACAGCCCCTGATGTCCGCTACTGACTCCCAAGTGGAGTCGACCAGGCTGCTGGAAACTCAAGGTATTGGATCCTCTGAGATTATTCCCTCAGATGGATCCGAACCCGCTGAGCAGGTATTTGCTTCTGAGGGTGTATTCAGACCTAAACAGTTATATATTAAACCAACTTCAAAAACAAAGACTAAAACACCTTTAAAGGCAAAGAAACGAGTTCACCAGCTACAAGGACAGGCCTTCATGCCCAAAAAAACAGATGCTAAAAATGGCCGAAGACTTAATTACCTTGATCAGGGGTTCCCATCCCCCTCCTGATAAGAGGCCTAGGCAAGAGACAGACTATGAATCTTCAGATCAGGTTTCCATTTCTTATGATTCCTCTTCTGATCAGGAATATTCTCTTCCCCCCATGAGGATTCTGATGCTGAAGAATCAATTCCTTCAGCTTCTCCTCCTGAGGACTACTCTTTTGGGGAAACCTTGCATACCATGAGGGAGCACTTTCACTGGGAGAGCCAAGATTTTTCAGAATCTAAGAAAAGGCTCAGAGACTTCCTTTTACTATCCTCAACACAGGCCTCTAGCTCTTCCACCTGTGTTAGACATTGTGGATGATGTGTTCTCAGAGTCTAGTCTGACCCCTGACTCTCTACCTCCAGCTCCTGTTAAGACGGACAGATACTACAGGGTCCCTGACTCTCATAAATTCCTTTTCAAAAACCCTACTGAAGACCCAGAAACTATTTCTCAGGGTCCCAAAGGGTCAAGGCTTCTACTGTAAAAAACCCTATCCCCTCTGACAGGGATTCTAGGGCACTGGATAGATGGGGGAAAAAAGATTTACACATTTGCTACTTTGGCTATAAGGGCCTTAAATTGCCAGTTTCATATGCTTAGATATCAGCAATATATCATGACACTGCTTAAACAGAAAATGATGGCAAATTCTGAATGTGCAGAAAACAAAGAAATGCAGGATTTACTGCATGCAGCTGAACAAGTTGCAAAGCATACTTTGCAATGTGGGTTTGATTCTCTGGAGGCCTCCTGCAGGGCCACTGTTACGGGTTCTGTCTTTAGGAGACATGCTTGGTTAAAGGAACAAAATCTGCCTGACCATGTTAAAGCAAAATTATTAGATGCTCCATTACAACATGATACCTTGTTTGGTGTTAAGGCAGAAGAGGAGTTAAAGAAAATGGAGGACAAAGCTAAATCTATGCAAATGGTCAAGGATTTCTTACAGGTACAGCCACCTAGATTTAGCAGACACTGGCCTACAAAGAATTGGTCCTTTCCAGTCTCAGACAAACCTCAAAGGGGCATATCCAGATGGCCCTGAAGGTAGATCACAGCCACAAGGTTCCTACAGGTCTAAGCAGTGGAGTGCTTCTACCTACAAAGGTGGAGAAGACAAATCACAACCATACAGAAAACGGTCCCAATGACTTTCCCCTGCCTGCACCAAGCACTTATCTTCTGGCAGCACCCTTGGGGGGAAAATTAGCACTTTTTTCTCAAAATTGGCACATTATAACCCAGGACAAATGGGTTCTAGACAGTGTCACAAGGCTACAAGTTTCATTTCCATATCCTGCCAAGGGCAAACGGTTGGCCAGACCTGCCAAAAAATCAATGGGTAGAGGCTCAAAAACAAGTCGCAGCTCTCATGGACATGAGGGCTATTCAGCAAGTGCCACAGCAAGAACAGGGACAAGGATTTTACTCAAGACTGTTCTTGGTACCCAGAAAGGACAAAGCATGGAGACCAATACTAGACCTATATATTCTAAACACTTTCCTGGATATACCAAAATTCAAGATGTTGACCTCACAGCAGCTTCTGCCCATACTGGGCAGCAAGGCTTGGCTCGTGACTTTAGACCTAAAAGAGGCATACCTGCATGTCCCAGTCAGACAATCATGCAGAAGATACCTCAGATTCAAGGCTTGCTCAAAGCATTACCAATTCTCTGCACTGCCCTTTGGCTTATCTACTGCTCCCAGGGTCTTCCCAAAGTGTCTGGCACCAGTAATTGCTTACTGCAGACAAAGAGAAATACAAATATATCCTTACTTGGACAACTGCCTCATACAAGCAGAGAACAATGACATTCTACTACAGCAGCTGACATTGTGATAAGACTTTTAACATGCCTAGGGTACACAGTCAGCAAAAAAGAAATCAAAACTAGTACCCTCTCAAGAGAGAATATTCCTGGGTGCAAGGTTAAATACAACTGCCCCAGATGGCTCATCTCACTCCAGGCAAACAAAGGCAATTGACTACCTATTTCAAGGAAATGGCAACAAAGGCCCAGTTATCTGCAAGAAAAAATCTGCAGTCTTTGGGCTTCATGGCATCCTGCATCTTACTAATTCCATATGCAAGACTGCATATGAGGAAAATTCAGTGGTACCTAAAAAGTGTCTGGACACAACATTGCCACAGTCTGGAAACAATGATTACTCTAATTCCCTGCCTGCAACAGGAGTTTCGATGGTGGGCAAAGGCTCGTCACCAAAACAAGGGACAGCCATTCTCACTACCCCCAGCCAGGCATAGCCCTAATGACAGATGCATCAGATTATGCCTGGGGGCCACACATGGCAGGAAGAGGCATTCAGGGCACCTGGTCCACAAACCAAAAGCATCTACATATCATTCAAAAAGAGGTGCTAGCTGTTCAAAATGCCCTGGCAGCCTTCAAGGACCTACTTCATCCGGGACAACTACTGATAAAGACAGACAACCCCACGGTCATATAGTATATAAACAAGCAGGGGGGCACTCATTCTTATCCCCTGTGCAGACTAGCCATGGCTTTATGGGACACAGGATTGACTTACCAAGTTCATCTGTAGGCACAATTCCTGCCAGGAAAGGAAAATACTCTAGCAGACGAACTAAGCAGAAACCTCATGGATCCCCACGAGTGGCACCTGGATCCACAAGTCTTCAGCATGATAACAAAGAAATGGGGACGCCCAGAAATAGATCTATTTGCCTTCCCATCAACTAAAAAGATTCTGCACAAGGACTTATCACAGACAAGCTTCGAAAGTGGACGCCTTATCTTTCAACTGGACAAACCTATCAATATACGCCTTTCCTCCACTGCCTGTCTTCCCCAAGATACTCCTAAAGGTCAGGCAGGAGAAACCAAAAATGATTCTGATTGCCCCAGACTGGCCACGCCAGTACTGATATCCTGATCTTAAGGAACTTGTCCCAATGCCCAGCCTGGACCTTACCTCAAATACCTCATCTACTGTCCCAGCAAAACAATCAGATTCTGCACAGCCAACTCAGGACCCTAAACCTGGCAGCATGGTGGATAATGTAGCCATACAAACTACACCTGTTAGTAAAGCTGTGATGGATGTCATTTTAGAAGCCAGAAGGCCTAGTACTAGAAAATCCTATGCTGGGAAATGGAAGAGATTTTGTGCTTGGAACCAAGCACAAGGAAATGATACAGCTGTCCCAAATATTCCTCAGATTTTGCAATACTTAACTGAGATGCTGGACAAAGGCCTATCTTTTTCATCAATTAAAATTCATGCCTCTGCCATTTCAGCTCATTACAATACAGAGCCACCACTCTTCTCATCCTTTATTAAGGCAGTACCTCAGAGGAGCCAAAAACTTAAGGCCTCCAAGGAGAACACCAGTACCTGCATGTGACATCAATTATGTCTTGGAAAAACTCACCTTACCTCCTTTTGAGCCAGCTGCTACTGCGGATATAAAGTTCTTATCTTGGAAAACAGCTCTGCTCCTAGCAATAACTTCTGCAAGATGAGTTTCAGAGCTACAGGCTCTCATGGCTGTGGAACCCTTTATCATTTTTTCCTGACAGGGTCTCTCTGAGAACAAACCCTACATTTATGCCTAAGGTGGTATCCAGTGTAGCCCATAACCAAACAATTCATTTGCTAACTTTTTATCCAAATTCACAGAACAAGGGGGAGAAAATTCTGCATTCTTTGGACATACACAGACACCAACTTAGATTCTACTTGGACAAAACTAAAGTTTTCAGAAAGACAGAACAATTACTAGTGGCATATGCCACAGCATCACAAGGAAAGGCCATCTCCAAGCAGACTATTTCAAAGTGGATAGGTCACTGCATTCGTTTCAGCTACTCACTGCATGGCAAATCAGTGCCTAAGGACATTAGGCCACATTCAACCAGAGCTGCAGCCACTTCTGCAGCCTTTCTCAGGGGAGTACCAACCAAAGACATTTTAGAGGCTGCTACTTGGAGTTCAGTGCATACCTTTACAAAACATTACAATCTGCCTCTTTACTCTAAATCCAGGGCAGGCTTTGCCACTGAAGTTCTGCAGGGCCTCATAGCCACTTCTAATGCTGTTTAGCTCCAGCCTCCCAACCATAGCTTTGGTACTCAACCCAAATGTAATGACTGCAGCAGTGAAACACGAAGAACATAGTACATTTGTGTACACTTATCATAAATGTAGATGTTCGAGTGTATTCACTGTTGCAGTCCAGGTTACCTACCCGCCTTCCCCCTTATTTTTTGCTGGAACTTATCTTTACTTCTCTAATCTATACAACCTAGGTGGTGTATTTGCTTATAGATGAAGGTAAAGTTTATTTTGGTGCATGTATGTTTTATTTACATAATTTTAGCCTACCCTTTTGGGGGCACCTGACATCTGGGGCAAGAACAACTGAATAAAATGGTGTCGGCTGCATCTTTTATACCCATGATGACCTGACATCAGGGAAGAGGTGACAGCAACCGACGCAGGACCCAAGACTTTGGAATTCAGGCCGACTGAGGGCAACCTGCCAGCAGGATAACCCAAATGTAATGACTGCAACAGTGAATACACTCAGAACATCTACATTTATGGTAAGTGTACACAACTGTACTTTCCCCCTTCTTTCTCACCTGGACAGGGACAGTCCCAAAAAGTTACCTCACCTGGTGGATCTTTCCACACAAGACAAGGGATCTTTTTTCCAGCCTTACCGGTCCACTCTTAAAATGACATTATGGGTGATGAAGTGCGTAAAAGGGATCAAAACCCTTTATATGAACATGTGCTGTGGGATCTGCAGGAGGGCAGGAAACCCACTGCCAGAAAATCATACATGTCCAAATGGAAAAGATTTTCTGTCTGGTGCCTCTCTAGCTGTCATGATTTCCTATCTGTAGAGGTTAATCTGGATGTTCTTCATGTTTCACTGTTGCAGTCATCACATTTGGGTTATCTGCCTGTAGGTAGCCCTCAGCCAGCCTGAATACAGATGCTGTTGCTTCTTCCATGATGTCAGATCGTCAGGGGATATGAAGCATGCAGTCGATGCCATTACATCAGTCTTTCTTGCCGTGTGGTGCCCAAAGCAAAAGCAGTTCACAAGTGCCAGTCGGCAGACTCCTGAAATTGTCATTTTTCGAGTTTCAGACCTGGAAGTCTTCTGAAACATAAGTACCCCATTGGGGATCCTTTTTCTTGCTCTAACCGATGTCAGAAATAATTAATAATTGTCTTGCCTGTGGAAAGCAAATACCTCACAGAGATTTTCATTCTTACTGCGTCACCTGTCTGAATTGCAGGCCCTTATGGCAGTGGAACCCTTCATTATCTTCCATGCAGACAGGGTTTCCCTCAGGACTAACCCATTTTTTATGCCCAAGGTGGTGTCTAATGTGGCTTTAAACCAGTCCATTCATTTGCCAGCCATTTTTCCTAATCCGCAGAATAAAGGGGAAAGGATCCTGCATTCCCTGGACGTGCACAGGAAGCTTAGGTTCTATCTGGACAGGACTAAGCCTCATAAAATCTGACCAGCTGCTAGTTAGCTTTACTGCAGGTGCAGAGGGCAAGGCCATTTCAAAGCAAACCATTTCTAAATGGGTTGCACACTGCATCCAGTTCTGCTACAAGCACCATGGGAAACCTACCCTAGGGATCAGAACTCATTCCACTAGGGCTACATCTACCTCTACAGCATTTCTCAGGGAAGTCCCTACCAGGGACATCCTGGAATCTGCAATCTGTAGCTCTGTGCACACTATAACCAAGCACTACCACTTGCCTATATTTTCTAAATCCAGAGCTGGATTTGCCACAGCAGTCTTACAGGGCCTGCTAGCCAGCCCTAATGCTTCATAACTACCTCCACCCTTCCTTAGCTTTGGGAATCAACCCGAATGTGATGACTGCAACAGTGAAACATGAAGAACATAGTACAGTTGTGTAACCTTACCTTAAATGTAGATGTTCGAGTGTATTCACTTTTGCAGTCCTGGTTACCCTCCCTCTACCCCCCTTGACTTCTATCCTATCTTTTTTGTCTGGCATATCTTATATCATTGGTATTTGTTTTTTGCTGGGGGTATTACATACCATGTAATTGCTTCCTATTTTGGGGGCACCTGACATCTAGGGCAAGAAAAACTGATGTAATGGCGGCTGCATGTTTTATACACCTGATGACCTGACATCATAGAAGAAGCGACAGCATCCAATGCAGAAATCCCAAGATTCTTGTATTCAGGCCGGCTGAGGGCTAGCTGCAGGCAGATAACCCAAATGTGATGACTGCAGCAGTGAATACACTCTAACATCTACATTTATGGTAAGTGTACATAACTGTACTTTCTGTCTGATTTGTGTGATCTGGTTCATGCTCAGTTGTCATATTCTTCAGTTAAAGCTCACTTGTAAAGCAATTTCTGCTCATCTACCCTTGAGTCCTCCTCTGGTATCTAAGTTTGAAGTTGAGCAACTTCTTAAAGGTGTCCTTCATATCAGATCTCCCAGAAAACATATTCCCCCTTCTTGAGACCTTAATTTTCTATTTTAAAAATTGAGCTAGACACCTTTTGAAACTGCTGCTTCAGCTTCCTTACAATATTGTACTTGGGAGACTTCTGATGTTCTTCGTGTTTCACTGTTGCAGTCATCACACTTGGGTTATCTTCCTACAGGTAGCCCTCAGTCGGCCCAAATACCAGAGTCTTGGGATTTCTGCATCTGATGCTGTCGCCTCTTCCATGACATCAGGTCGTCAGGGGTATAAAACATGCAGCTGATACCATTACATCAGCTTTTCTTGCCATGCAGGAGCTCGAAGCAGAAGCAGTTCGCAAGTGCCGGTCGGCCGCTACCTGAAATTTTCATTTTCGAGTTTCAAACCTGAAGTCTTCTAAAGCTAAGCACCCCATTGGGGATTCTTTTTTCTTGCTCTAACCGATGTCCAAAAAAGTTAATAGATGTTCATCGTGTTTCACTGTTGCAGTCACTACACTTGGGTTATCCTGCAGGCAGGTGACCTGCAGTCGGCCCGAGTTCCAAAGTCTTGGTCTGGCATCAGTTGCTGTCACCTCTTCCCTGACGTCAGTGCGCCAGGGGTATAAAAGTTGCAACCAACGCCATTTTCTTCAGTCTTTCTTGCCGCGCAGTGCCCGAAGCAAAAGCAGTTTGCAAGTGCCGGTCGGCCGACTCCTGAGATTTTCAAAATTGAAAGTCTTCAATAAAGCTAAGTACCCCATTGGGGAAACTTTTTCTTGCTCCAGACCAATGTCAGTAAAAGTTAATAATTGTATTTCTTGTGGGAAGCAAATACCTCATAAGGACTTTCACTCTTACTGCATTCCTTGCCTAGGCCCTGACCATGACGTTACTAGTTTTCAGTTTTGTGCTAGATTCAATAAACGCACTATTAAACATCAGTTTGATTTTGCTTTACATTATTTTGGATGAAGATTTAATTATATAATGCTGTCGGAACAACCGACAACCAGAATGTATAAAAAACACAAAGACAAAGAAAAAGACAGGCATCCGAGGTCCAAAACCGACGATGAAGCCTCTTCTAGGCCAGTCACCGGTTCTCAGTGAGGAGCTTTCGCAGCCCCTGACACCCGGTACCTCAGAGCCATAGGCCGTAACTGACAGCCATGTGGAGACACCGAGGCCTGTGGAAACTCAAGGTATTGGGCCTATGGAAACTATCCCCTCAGATGGGTCCGGTGCCGCTGAGCAGGCACTGGCTTCTGAGGGTGTTTTCAGACCTTCACAGCTTACAATTAAGGCTACTACAGCAGCAAAGGCAAAGTCAAACACACCATTAAAGGCAAGGAAACAAGTGCAGCATTCTCCAGAACAGTCATCCATGCCAAAGAAACAGATGCTCAAAATCGCCAAAGACCTTATTACTTTAATCAGGGGCTCCCATCCCCCTCCTGACAAAAGGCCTAGGCAAGACACTGATTATGATTCCTCTGATCAGGTTTCCATTTCCTCTGATTCTTCTTCTGATCAGGGCTATTCTCTCCCTCCCTATGAGGACTCTGATGCTGAAGAGTCCATTCCTTCAGCCTCACCACCTGAGGATTATTCCTTTGGGGAAACCTTGCACACCATGAGGGAGCATTTCCATTGGGAGAGCCAGGATTATTCAGAATCCAAGAAAAGGCACAGAGATTTCCTTTTATTACCTCAGCACAGGCACCTGGCTATCCCCCCTGTGCTTGATATTGTAGATGATGTTTTTTCTGAATCCAGTCTGTCTCCAGATTCTTTACCCCCTGCTCCAGTAAAGCCAGACAGGTACTACAGGGTCCCTGACTCTCATAAATTTCTTTACAAAAACCCCGCTGCATACCCAGAAACTATTCTCAGGGTCTTAAAGGGTTTAAAGCTTCCACTGCCAAGAATCCTGTCCCCTCAGATAGGGATTCCAGACCTCTGGACAGATGGCGGAAAAAAGTTTACACTTCTGCTACTTTAGCTGTAAGAGCTTTAAACTGTCAGTTCCACATGCTTAAATATCAACAGTATCTCATGTCATTGTTAAAGCAGAAAATGGTTACACATATAGAAAGTCCTGACAGTAAAGAAATGCAGGATTTATTGCATGCAGTTGAACAAGTGGGAAAGCATACTCTGCAATGTGGTTTTGATTCATTAGAGGCTTCTTGTAGAGCCACAGTTACAGGTTCAGTTATTCGAAGACATGCTTGGTTGAAAGAACAAAGTTTACCTGACCATGTTAAAGTGAAATTATTGGACTACAGCATGATACTTTGTTTGGTGTTAAGGCAGAAGAGGTGTTAAAGAAAATGAAGGATAAAGCAAAGTCAATGCAAATGGTGAAAGATTTCTTACAGGTTCAACCACCTAGATTTAGCAGAAACTGGCCTTCAAAAAATTGGTCCTTTCCAGTGTCAGACAGGCCACAAAGAGGCAGATACAGAGGCCCAAGAGGCAGATCTCAGCCCCAAGGCTCCTACAGACCTAAACAATGGGGTGCTTCAGCCCCCAAAGGAGGAGGAGGAGAAGACAAATCACAACCTTATTGGAAAGTGTCACAATGACTTCCCTCTGCAAATGCCAAGCTCTTACTACAGTTAACAGCACCCCTAGGGGGAAAGCTAGCACTTTTCTCAAAAAATTGGCACATGATCACCCAAGACCAATGGGTGCTGAATATTGTTTCTCAGGGGTACAGGTTCCACTTCCACATGCTTCCAAAACCAAAAGGTATGCCAAACCTGCCACAAAACCAATGGGCAGAGGCACAAAAACAGATTGCTGCTCTTATGGATATAGGAGCTATTCAAAAAGTTCCAAAAAAAGAACAGGGACAAGGATTTTACTCAAAACTTTTCTTAGTACCCAGAAAAGACAAAGCCTGGAGACCAATACTGGACCTGTCAATCCTAAATACTTTCCTGGATGTTCCAAAATTCAAAATGTTAACACTACAACAACTTCTGCCCATGCTGGGCAAGGAGGCTTGGTTAGTTACTTTGGATCTCAAGGAGGCATACCTGCATGTCCCAATCAGACAATCGTGCAGTAGATACCACAGATTTATAGCAGGCTTAATGCATTATCAATTCTCTGCACTGCCCTTTGGCTTATCTACTGTGCCCAGGGTCTTCACAAAATGCTTGGCACCAGTAATTGCATTTTGCAGACAAAAAGGAATTCAGATATATCCCTACTTGGACGACTGCCTTATTCAAGCAGAGAGCAAGGACATTCTTTTAAAGCACCTGGCGTTTGTATAAATATTGCTAATTTGCCTAGGGTACACAGTAAACGAAAAGAAATCAAAACATGTGCCCTCTCAAGAGAAATATTCCTGGGTGCAAACTTAAATACAACTGCCCAGATGGCTTATCTCACACCAGACAAAGGCAACTGACTCATTACTTTCAAATGATGGCAACAAACACCCTGCTCCCTGCAAGAAAAATTCTGCAGGCCCTGGGTTTCATGGCATCCTGCATTCTACTAATTCCATATGCAAAACTGCATATGAGGAAACTACAATGGTATCTAAAAAGTGTTTGGACTCAGCATTGTCACAGCCTAGAGACAATCATAACCTTGATTCCCTGCCTACAACAGGAGTTTTGATGGTGGTCCCAGGCCTGTCACCTCAATGAGGGACAGCCTTTCACCTTACCTACAGCCAGGCAGACAATAACAAAGGATGCATCTGATTATGCCTGGGGAGCACATATGGCAGGAAAATGTATTCAGGGCACATGGCCCAAGGAACAAATGCATCTTCACATCAATCAAAAGGAGATGCTAGCTGTACAGAATGCCCTGACAGCCTTCAAGGACCTAATACATCCAGGACAACTATTAATAACGACGGACAATACCACAGTTCTGTGGTGCATAAACAAGCAAGGGGGCACACATTCCTACCCCCTATGCAGACAAGCCATGACTTTGTGGAACACAGCACTGACCTACCAGGTACATCTGCAAGCACAGTTCCTGCCAGAAACAAAAAATACACAGACAGGCGAACTAAGCAGAAATCTCATGGATCCACACGAATGGAAGCTAAATCCACAAGTGTTCAACATGATAACAAGGAAATGGGGACGCCCAGACATAGATCTTTTTGCCTCCTTTCACAATTGCCAAATACAGAAATTTTGCACAAGGACTTATCACTCTCAAGCATGGAAAGTGGATGCTCTATCATTCAGCTGGAAAAACCTGACAGTCTATGCCTTCCCTCTGATGCCTCTACTCACCAAGGTGCTTCTAAAAGTCAGACGAGAGGCCAAAAATGTTCCTGATTGCACCAGAGTGGCCACGGTAGCACTGGTACCCAATCCTAAAGACTTTGTCCCAAGACCCACCTTGGCCTCTACCTCAAATCCCTCATCTTCTGACACAGCAAAACGATCAGATTATGCACAGTCAATTCAGGACCTTAAACCTGGCAGCATGGCAGATGATGTAGCCACTCAGACCTCTCTCTAAAGCTGTTATGGATGTAATTTTGGAAGCCAGGAGACCCAGCACCAGGAAATCTTATGCAGAAAAATGGAAGAGATTCTGTGCTTGGTACCAGGCACAAGGGCTCGACCCACTGGTCCCTAATATACCTCAGATTTTACAATACCTGACTGAGATGTTGAACAAAGGCCTATCTTTTTCATTTATTAAAATCCATGCCTCTGCCATTTCAGCTCATTACAATACGGATCCACCTATTTTTTTCACATCCTCTACTACGACAATACCTCAGAGGGGCAAAGAATATAAGACCCCCTAGGAGAGCACCAGTACCTACTTGGGACCACAGTTTTGTTTTAGAAAAACTAACACTGCCTCCATTTGAACCAGCCAGCACAGCTGATCTGAAATTCTTGTCATGGAAAACTGCTCTGCTCGTAGCAATAACTTCAGCAAGAAGAGTCTAAGAGTTACAGGCATTGATGGCTGTGGAACCTTTCCTCATTTTCATCAGGACAGGGTTTCTCTTAGGACAAACCCAACATTCATGCCAAAAGTGGTCTCCAATGTGGCCTTAAACCAAACAATTCACTTGCCTACTTTCTACCCAAATCCCCAGAATAAAGGGGAACGACTTCTGCATGCTTTGGATATACACAGGCAGCTACGATTTTACTTGGACAAAACAAAAGCTCTCAGAAAAACTGAGCAACTGTGGATCCCAAGGAAAGCCTATTACAAAGCAGACAATCTCCAAATGGATAGGACACTGCATCCGCTTCTGTTATGCACAGCATGGCAAATCTGTGCCCAATGGCATTAGGCCTCATTCTACCAGAGCAGCAGCCACTTCAGCAGCTTTCCTCAGAGGGGTACCAACCAAAGACATATTAGAAGCTGCAACATGGAGCTCAGTGCACACTTCTACCAAGCACTACCACCTACCTATCTACTCCAAATCCAGAGCAGGCTTTGCCACTGCAGTTCTGCAGGGCTTGTTAGCCTCACCAAATACAATCTAGACCCAGCTACCCAACCTCAGTTTTGGGATTCTACCCAAGTGTAATGACTGCAACAGTGAAACACGAACATAGTACAGTTGTGTACCTACCATAAATGTAGACGTTCGAGTGTATTCACTGTTGCAGTCCAGGTTACCCACCCACCATCCTCCTCTTTGCTGGGACCATTCTGTACTTCTCAACTCTATACAACCTATGTGGTGTATTTGCTTGTAGATGAAGGAAATGTTTATAGTATTATATGCATGGTTGTTTGGCATATTTTATCTTTTCTGCCTTCCTATCTGGGGGGCACCTGACATCTGGGGCAAGAAAAACTGAAGAAAATGGCGTCAGTTGCAACTTTTATACCCCTTGGGCACTGACGTCAAGGAAGAGGTGACAGCAACCGATGCCGGACCAAGACTTTGGAACTCGGGCTGACTACGGGTCGCCTGCCTGCAGGATAACCCAAGTGTAATGTCTGCAACAGTGAATACACTTGAACATCTACTTGAACATCTACATTTATGGTAGGTACACAACTGTACTTTGTCTTGCCTGTGGAAAGCTAATACCTCACAGAGATTTTCATTCTTACTGCATAATCTGTTTAGGCCCAGACCACGACGTCCCTCGCCATCAGTTTTGTGCCTTGTTTTAACACCCAAACTATTTGTCATCAGGCTATCTTTATTGCTAAATTCTTTCGCTCTTATTCTCCATATTCCAAAATGGCTTTGGTAAGCTATCCGACTACTGATCTTCCGAAAAAACATAAGGATAAAGACAGAGACAGACCACATAGGTCCAAAACTACCGACGACGCTTCCGTTAAGCTAGTCGCCAGTCCGCCGGTACTCAGTGAGGTGCTTTCGCAGCCCCTGATACCTGCTTCTACATATTTGCAGGCCTCTGCTGAGACCCATTCGGAGTCCGGTATGCCACGAGATGCTTCTTCGATTATATAACCTGTGGATGTCTCTACCTTGGATGGGTCTGAAGTCACTGTGCAGGCACCAACTTTTGAGGGTCTATTCTGACATTCTGATGTTCATATTGAACCGACTACTTCATTTCAGACTAAAATGGCAGAGTTTCTCAGGCCCAGAGTTCGCACTACACCTAGAAAACCAATGACCAAAGCACATGCTCAAGCTCCCATGCCACAGAAACAAATGCTTAGAATGGCTGAAGACCTTGTAACTTCAATTAGGGGAAGCCAGCCTTCCCCGTCTAAAAGACAATTGATTTCCCTTCTGATTCAACAGACCCTCTAATTACCAGGACATAGCTTATCTACCTATTAGGATTCAGATGCAGAGAATTCTATTCCCTCTGCCTCCCCTCCAGAGGACTTTTCTTTTGGTGAAACCTTGCATACCTTAAGAGAACATTTCTGCTGGGAATGCCAAGACTACCCACAGTCCAAAAGGAGACTAAGAATTTTTAGACTTGCCTCAGCACAGGCCTCTCTAGCTCTACCCCCTGTCTTGGATGCTGTAGATGATGTTTTCATGGAATCCAGTCTTACTCCTGATACTTTACCACCAGCTCCTAGAAAGCCTGGCAGGTACTACAGGGTACCTGACTCTCCCAAAGTTCTCTTTAAGAATCCCACTGTGGATCCAGAGACCATTTCCCAGGGACCTAAAGGTATTAAGGCTACTTACAGCCAAAAATCCTACCCCTTTGGACAGGGTTTCAAGGGCTTTGGACAGTTGGGGCAAGAAGGTATATACCTCTGTAACTCTTGCCATTAGGGCTTTAAATTACTAGTTTCACATGTTGAAGTACCAGCAGCATATTATGGAACTAATTAAACAAAAAATGTTGTTGCTTCCAGATTTTGCAGAAAATAAAGATTTACAAGAGTTAATGCATTCTGCAAACCAAATCAATAAACATACTTTGCAGTGTGGTTTTGATGCCTTAGAAGCATTTTGCAGGGCTGCTGTCACTGCGTCTGTACTGAGAAGGCATGCCTGGCTGAAAGAACAAATCTTGTCAGACCATGTCAAAACAAAATTACTACATGCTCCATTAAACCAGGAACATTTTTTGGCACAAAAGCACAAGAGGTTCTTAAAAAAATGGAGGAAAAAGCTAAATCTTTGCAAACTTTTAAAGATTTCTTACAGGTACAGCCACCTAGATTCAGTAGGCATCGGCCTTTAAAAAACTGTTCCTTTCCAGTCCCTACCAAGCTGCCTCAGCCCAAACCCAGGGGCAACAGACCACCAAGGCTACAGTCTCAGGGTGCACAGAGATCTAAACAATGGAGTACTCCCCCCTCAAAAACAGGGAGTGGTAAGCCACCCCCTTATGGAAAAAATTCACAATGACTTGTCTATCATCCTTCCCATCCATGTCCAAGTACTTGCACCCCTAGGAGGAAAACTCGCCCTGCATGGAAAAAACTGGATGTCCATTAACCAGGACTGATGGGTCCTAAACATTGTATCACAGGGGATACAGATTTTACTTCCACTCACTGCCAAACCCAAGTGGGTTCCCAGACCTTCCTCCAAACCAGTGGGCAGAGACTCAAAAGCAAGTGCTTTCTCTTCTCAGTATCAGGGCTATTCAACCTGTTCCAATAGAGCAAAGAAGACAGGGTTTCTACTCCACACTGTTCCTGGTGCCCAGAAAAGAGGGCTCTTAGCGCCCTGTCCTGGACCTTTCCATTCTCAACACTTTCCTGGTGGTCCCAAAATTCTTACACTACAACAACTGCTTCCTATGCTAGCCATGGACTCCTGGCTAGTCACCCTAGACCTAAAAGAAGCTTATCTGCACATCCCCATAAGGGAATCTTGCAGGAAATATCTACCTTTCAGGGTAGGCGCTATGGACTATCAGTTCTCTGCACTTCCCTTGGGCTTATCTACTGCACCCAGGGTATTCACAAAGTGCCTGGCTCCAGCCATTGCATACTGCATGCAGAGAAAAATTCAAATTTATCCATACTTGGATGATTGCCTGATTCAGGTGGACAGTCAGGAATTGCTACTTCAGCACCTGGCATTTGTAGAGAGACTTCTAACTTCTCTGGGGTACACCATCAGCGAAAAGAAATCACATCCAGTTCCCAGCCAAAAGATTGTATTCCTGGGAGCAAGCTTGAACACAACTTCCCAGATGGCATTCCTTACTCCAGAAAAGCAGGTTTATTTGACAATCTGCAAGCCCTAGGGTTCATGGCCTCATGCATTCTTCTAATTCCATACGCAAGACTGCATATGAGGAAACTTCAGTGGTACTTAAAAAGTCTCTGGTGCCAACATTCTCAGGACCTGGAAACAATTATTCCTTGTCTAAGGGCAGAGGCTTGCAACCACAACAAGGGACTCCCTTTCACTCAACCCCTCCTGCCCAAACCCTGAAAACAGATGAATCAGACTATGCATGGGGGCTCATATGGCTGGCAAATGCATTCAAGGCAAATGGAGCCCAGGACAAATTCACCTACATATCAGTCAAAAAGAAATGTTAGCTGTACAGAATGCTTTGACAGCCTTCAAATACCTTAACCTTCTAGGACAACTCTTGATAAAGACAGACAACACCACAGTTATGTGGTAAATAAACAAGCAGGAAGGGAACTCATTCCTACCCACTCTGCAGGTTAGCCATGGCCCTGTGGAACACGGCCTTGAGCAACCAAGTGCACCTGCAGGCGCAATTCCTGCCAGGCAAACAGTATTCACTGGCAGACGACTTAAGCAGAAATCTACTGGACCCACATGAGTGGAAATTGGAACACAACTCATTCAAACTTCTAACCCACAGGTGGGTGACACCAGTGGTGGACCACTTTGCATCCCCCCAAAACCATCAATTGAACAAATTTTGCACCAGAAATCCCCACAGCCAAGCATTTAAAGTGGATGCTCTATCCTTTACATGGGAAAACCTCTCAATTTATGCCTTTCCCCTCTGCCTCCTCTCAAAAGTACTACTCAAGATCAAACAGGACAAACCAAGGACAATTCTTATGCCTTTCCCCTCTGCCTCCTCTCAAAAGTACTACTCAAGATCAAACAGGACAAACCAAGGACAATTCTTATTGCACCGGACTGGCCCCACCAGCACTGGTACCCACTCCTATGCAGTCTGGCAGTGGTGCCACCCTGGCACCTACATCAGACCCCCTCCTTGCTGTCCCAGCAGGAGGGACAGATTTTGCATCCTCAACTGCAAACCCTGAACCTTGCAGCCTGGCTTATTCCCTGAATACATCCCCAGCAACCCTCAGCAAACAGGTGCTGGACATCATCCTTGAGGTCAGAAGGCCTAGTACTAGGAAATCCTATTCAGAAAAATGGAAAATATACTGTTCTTGGAGCCAGTCTCATGGAAAGGACAAAGCCATACCCACCTTATCTCAAATCCTAGATTACCTAGTGAAGCTGCTCCACAAAGGCCTATCCTTCTCTTCTATTAAGATTCATACCTCGGCCGTCTCAGCTCATTATAATACTGAACCCACCTCTCCTTTCTCATACTCAGGTCAAACAGTTCCTGAGAGGAGCTAACAATTTAAGACCCCCGATGAGAGCTCCCACCCCTGGCTGTGACATTAACTTTGTACTAGAGAAGCTCATGCTTTCGCCTTTTGAGCCTGCTGCTACAGCACAGTTAAAATTCCTCTCTTGGAAAACAGCCTTACTTCTAGCCATCACGTCAGCAAGAAGAGTGTCTGAGTTACAGGCACTAATGGCTGTGGAACCCTTCATTAGTTTCCATGCTGACAGAGTTTCCTTCAGGACTAGCCCATCTTTTATGCCCAAGGTGGTATCCAGTGTGGCTCTAAACCAATCCATCCATTTACCAACCTTTTTCCCTAATCCTCAGAATAAAGGGGAAAGGATCCTGCACTCTTTGGATGATTCAGCTTTGCTACAGGGGCAGAGGGCAAGGCCATTTCAAAGCAAACCATTTCCAAATGGATAGCACACTGCATCCATTTCTGCTGCAGACACCATGGAAAACCTACACTACCCCACAGGGGATCAGAACTCATTCTACTAGGGCTACCTCAACCTCTACAGCATTTCTCAGGGGAGTCCCTACCAGGGACATCCTGGAAGCTGCAACCTGGAGTTCTGTACACACCTACACACCTTCATCAAGCATTACCAATTACCTATTTATTTCTAATTCCAGAGCTGGATTTGCTACAGCAGTCTTACAAGACCTGCTAGCCAGCCCTACTATTACTTGACTGCCTCCACCCTTCCTCAGCTTTTGGAATCAATCCAAGTGTGATGACTGCAACAGTGAAACATGAAGAACATAGTACAGTTGTGTACACTTACCATAAATGTAGCTGTTCTAGTGTATTCACTGTTGCAGTCCTGTTTGCCCTCCCTCCAGCCCCCTGAGTTCTTTATTCTTTCTACAAATCCTCTTTTTGGCCATATCTTATGGCTATGGTATTTATTTTTTACTGGAGGTGTTCCACACCGTGTAATTGCTTACTATTTTGGGGGCTCCTGACATCTGGGGCAAGAAAAACTGATGTAATGGCATCGGCTGCATGTTTTATACCCCTGACGACCTGACATCATGGAAGAGGCGACAGCATCCAATGCAGAAATCCCAAGACTCTGGTATTTGGGCTGACTAAAGGCTAGCTGCAGGCAGATAACCAAAGTGTGATGACTGCAACAGTGAAACACTGGAACATCTACATTTATGGTAAGTGTACACAACTGTACTTTCTTTTTGCTCGTACTTCTGCCAAATCTGAACTTCAGGCTTTCATGACTGTTCCTTCGTTTTTTAGTTTTTCATAGAGAGATGGTTTCTCTTCATACTAATCATCCTTTTATGCTCAAAGTGGTTAATGAGTTATTCCTTAATCAGTATATTCATCTTCCTTGCTTTATTCTTTCTCTGCCCTTTGACATTAAGAAAGTTAGTCACACCTTGGATTTGTATAGGGAGCTAAATTATTATTTGGATAAAACTAAAGTTATTCACAAATTTGATAAGCCTTTTGTTTCTTTTCATCCCAGGGATTTGGGTTTGGTTCTTTTTAAGCAAACCACCTCCTCCTGGATTTCTAAGGCAATTTCCTTTTGTTGTTCTTTTCATGGCAAATGCCTTTTTAGCTGAAAAGGCACATTCTAAAAGGGAAATTGTCTCCTTTTGGTGCCTTTTTCGAGGGTTTGAGTACCAGCTGCATCACTGGGGCTGCTATTTGGTCCTCTGTTCATACTTTTATTAAACTTTACAACAGGGCAGGATTTTTCAGGGCTATTATGCTTAGGTTTGTAGAGGGCTGTTCTGTGCCTTCCTCCTCCAAGACTTCCTCTTAGCGCGTGTGCTCTCCCTTATGTGAAGTATACTGCAACTGTGATATGGAAGGACATAGTATAGTTGTGTAAAATCTTACCATAACAGTAGATGACCATCTCTTCACTGTTGTGATATTCGGTCCCTCCTTCCTTCTCCTCTGTTCTAGCTGTGGCTTTATGGTTTTGTTGCCCTTCTGGCTGAGGGGTCCTTATTCCTTTCTTCCTGCCTTTTTTCTGGTTGGATGTACATGTCCTCCTTTGTCCCTGACTATATTCTGTTCCTCTTGGGGCTTTTTAGTTCTGAGGGTTTGCATCTATATATCACCTTTGTGCCCTATGCCTTGTGCATTCACCAAACATTGAAAGTACGGTGCTTATAAGACCTAAAGGCTTTAGTATAAACCAATTGTTACTTTTGAAGGCGAGAAGTTTGAAATTGTTGTATGACTTCCAGAAGCTGCATCAGATCTTGGCAATCTGTATGTGTGTGTATTATTGATAAATATGTGCTAAATCCTGGCAGTTTCTAGCAATGGGGTGGTTGCTAAATCCTGGCAGTTTCTAGCAATGGGGTGGTTGCATGGGAAACAGAAGTCAGATGACCAGATATATGTGATGTCATTCTGTAATCCGTCACTAAAGTAATGTTTTAATACTAGCTGTGACTGAATTCTAAGAGCAGTCTGTTCTTGGAATTTGACAAAGAAGGACCCATTACCTACTTCATCTTGCCTTGCTCTAGTAAGTAACCAAGGAATAATAATTCTTTAGATCAGTCAGGAAAATATAGTGAGATTAGTTGAGTATTGTTTTTTGTAACCG
This sequence comes from Protopterus annectens, assembly GCF_019279795.1. Taxonomy (NCBI): domain Eukaryota; kingdom Metazoa; phylum Chordata; order Ceratodontiformes; family Protopteridae; genus Protopterus; species Protopterus annectens. Next base: position 658,568,741 of record NC_056749.1, on the reverse strand, counting down.
TGTGAACCTGTCCACCTGTGTTGTTTTAATATTTCCTGTGAATGCAACTCTGGTGTTTATTGTAAATAGATATTTAGTATTTTCAAGTTCTTTTATTTATCATTAAATATATTTAAACTTTTCATTGTGGCTGGTCTTTTAGAGAATATTTTAATCTTTGAGAGTACTTATATATATTTGGTGACAGCTCTGGCTACTCCTGAAAGCCTTACTGCATTGGCCAAAAACATTAATTTCACTCAGTATAATTGGGTACCCTTGAAAGAGCCTTGGAGTAGCTGGCTTTGGAGTGTCTGGTGGTGGTATAACTACTTTATAATCTGGGCAGAAAGTGACATAGCTAGTAAATCTGTGCCAGCCTTTCCCAGGTGTGTGTGTGTGTGTGTGTGTGTGTGTGTGTGTGTGTGTGTGTGTGTGTGTGTGTGTGTGTGTGTGTGTGTCAGCTGCTTGGGAAATGAAGCAATGGTTTCACAGAGAAGGTGCTGGAGGACTTTGGACATTCAGATGAAGACTCAACCCTGCAGCTGTGTCAGTGGGGAGTCTTATTGAGGATCTGGAGAGAAAGAGAGTGAGAGAGAGAAACCTGACCCCGGACTAAGTGTGTTCCCTGTATGCACTTGAGGGAAATTGTGCTTGATGCAGAGAGCTGCATCTGGAAATACTGGATGTATCCATTTTTGTTCCAAGTGAATATCCCTCTGTGCCAGTGGTGAGGATTCAGGCTCCTTGATTACTGGCCCAAAGTGGGGACTTCACACTTTATGGTCTTTCTCTTCCATGGATCCCACCTGTGGTCCTCAGAATTTTTCAGCAGAGACCCCAAATAACACTTGACATTTAAATTAACCCACTGACAGAAATGTACTGTGTAAGCACTTACAGATGTATCCAGTCTGGGGTTTACACATCTGTTTTCTAGGTAGGGCTCTGCACCCTGATCTCACAATATGCAACATTCCTTGTATTGTTAACTTACATTTCTGCACCATTCTACAATGCAGGAAATGTGCTGCTGTTGTGCTGTGCTTGAGATGTACCTGAGGACCTTAGAGGAAGTTATGTAAAACAAAGTATATTGATGGTAAAATGAAAGGGTAATAAAGCAGAACTCAAGAAAATATGTAAAAATATAAAGAGGTTGTAACAAATGTATATTTTACCAGTATATTAGTTGATTTTCATCTTAGAATTGAGGTTATTCTACAAGAAAAAAATAAATAAGGCAGATGCAGGTAAAGAGGCTCTAAAAATAGCCAAAACGAGGTTACTTTGTATTGCAGAAACTGCTTGACCTAATGACCATTAAAAATGCCATGAATTTGTTTCACTATTGCAGAGCCATTTAATTACTAATTTAACTCTGAATATCATGTTAAGATTTCATAGTGCTGGTGTGTGGTAATTGCTCACATAATTCTCCTTCATTTTGATGACTACATTACAGTTTGAAGTCTTAAATTGTCCTTTTCATATGACTGAGCTCTGTCTATGATTGGAATTAGGTCCATATCACGAAATCAAAAAGATTAGGTAATCATATGGCATTTACATCAAAAATGCTGTTTATCGAAGTCGCTCTTATGGGGGACTGCACTCCCCCACCCCGCTAATATAGTAACTCCGAGATCACACTACAGTGAGGAAAGGGCAAATTTTCCGATCTTCACTGTACCACGATCTTACAATAAACACCTCAGTGAACGGCATTTTCGACGTAAATGCCGTTCGATTACCGGACTTTTCGATTTGGTGATATACACCCATTGGAATTATCTGGAACATAAACATTCCTGCCAAACATGTCGGCTACATTGAACAGTAGACACAAGCTTCTGCTGCAAGTGTAATCACGTTGGTAGGAATAGTGTTTTAGTTATCTGCTACATTGAACAGACACAGTGTAGATCACTAGTGCATCATTAACATGTTGCCATAAATAAAGTATGTTCTTGGAAAAACAAGTAAAACGTGGCATAGCGGCACAGCAGTTACTGTTGCTGTCTCACAATGTTTTGTTCTCCAGTTCAAACAGTTTGATTCCTGGCTGGGATGTCTATACTGAGTTTGCATATTCTCTATTTGTCCAAGTGGATTTTCACCATGCATACCAGTTTTCTCCTATATCTTAAAAGATGTACAGATAAACTAGTAATCCATTCGATTGTCGTGGGTATATGTGCATCCCTCAGTGGGCTTCATTTGTATTGTTCAGGATGATTTTCTGTACCTTGCACCCAGTGAGTGCTGGATCTGAATTTAATTTGACAACCTAAGAAGGAGTGAAAAAAATGCAAGGGAGAAAAAAAGTTAAACTTTATTACTGTTAAATCTAATTTGTCACAATCAGTGATAAAGGAATACTTACTTGGATGGAATTTTCTAACTTCATGTTCTACTCATGTCCATTCCCTTCTGCCACATAGGCATACCCCAACTAACTTGTTCCAATGATATATCCCACCTGCTACTTGACCAAAAACAGATGCATGTAGTGAGCTTGTGAGGCATTAGTAGGAGTGTTTGGTGTCAGTTTGTGATATATTTTCTATATATTTTCCTTAGTTTTTGTTAGTTTTCAGATGGGGTTAGAGGAAATATTAGTGACGGTGATTTAGAATTGTTGGGAGTGGAGACTTAAAATTAGGATGCTTGTGATAAATATTATACAGTTGTGCAAGATGACTCACCACAGCTTTAGATGTTTGAGTAAGAGGATTGCTATTGCAGCAAGTGCTCCACCACAGCTTGTCTTGTTGCATTTTCTGAACCTTACTTACCTCCTTTGGAGACCGAGGAAAGTATTGCCCAGCTGCCACTCTGGTCTCTTATTGGGTGAGCTTTTATCATAAACTGGATCTGCTAAGGCAATTCAAGGTTTCTAAACCCCTATTTATCCTCAAGTGATCCATGCATGTTCAGTTCAGCTGCTTCTCTTCCTCCTGCCCACAATACCCTGTGTCTCTGTTTTCCATTTCCAGTGTCTTTCCACAACAAAATGTATTTGGTTGGATTCTAGGTGGCATTACCTTATCTCTTTGCTCTATTGTACACATTCTGCTGTCATGAAGGTGTCCGTCATCTTAACATTCACCCTTTTGACTAGGCACAACCAGTTCTTCCAGCTCTTATGTAAGTAGAACAGCCAAGCTATTAGCTTTAATGGTCAGTGATAAAGGTTCTCCAAGCAGGCTTGTGGATTTTCTGTCATCTCAGGAACGCTTAAGCCAGAAGACATACAAAGGTGACTTGGAAAGGTTTTTCAGTGTGGATTGTAAATCAACATTTGTCCCCATTTCCAAGTTTTTTTTCAGTGTCTGTAGAAAAGTTTTGGTTCTAGCCTAAGTTGTCCATTGAAGTATATTTCAGCTGCCATATCTAGCTTTCATACTTCTCAAAATTTCTTTTCATTCCCTTCCCTTGAGGAGTGCAAGGCTCTCCTAAGGGCACCTGTCTCTTGCATCCTCCCCTGTCAGGGATCCTGTTCCACCTGAGGTCTGTATCATGTTGTGGACAGACTAGCTCTTATCTTACCTACTAGCTTCATCTACAGATTCAAAGTTTTTGATATGGATGACCCCCTTTCTAAGCAGCTGTGACTTAGTCCAGAATGAATGCCGAGTAATAGGCCTTGTTCTTCATCCCTCTTAACTTGATTTTCCATAGTGAAAACATTTCTTTAAGGACAGATTTTTCTCATTTTTGACAAAATTATCTAAGCTTAATCATTCTGTTGAACTTTCAATGTACTTCAGCAATTCTAACCAGGAGAATACTTATCGTTTTGTATGAATGACTGTAGATGGGCAGCATCTCATTCCTAGTAATATCCAAGATGTCTGTTTTCTTTGGTTCACAGCATTTAAAGCAGAATCTTGTTTTTTTATTAAAAAAAAAAAAAAAAAAAGATAAATGTGTTTAGACCAAGAAGAGTAGTTCCAGAACCGCAAAGTGAAGACAATAGTTCGTAAAAAAGGTAAGTCCTTTATTAGTTGCCAAGTGGTAAAAATCCAAAGACAGTTGGTACAAAGCAGCAAAATCAGACCAAATGGTAAAATCCAAAGTCAGTAGGTACAGAACAGCAAAATCAGACAAGCGCTTTGGCTTGGAGAATGCCAAGCTTTTTGAAGTCAAAAACGGTTGCCTGCAGTGAGGCAACTGTTTAAATGCGGATGTTAATTAGTCACATGTTTGAATAGAGCTGAATTGCATTAAGAAACAATTGAGACTGTTTTGAGCAAAAAAGCCAAGTAATAAAATGAAACATTAAAATGTGCATAGGTTAAATTGACATTGCATTGTTTATACATGACTGGTAAACCAAGTGAGTGTTATGATGAAATTAAAACTTTGCTTGTCCAAAAGGTTTGGATAGAAATGCAAATACAAATACAAGTGGAGGTTTAAAAAAAGCTGTGTGTGATCCAAGTGAGTTTGAAGTCAGCAGTCCTGTGTAATATGAGACTCAGTGTAGTGCTGTTATGTTAGCCTTAAAAATAGATGTTATGATGCATATAAATTTGCACTACTTGGTGACTTGGGGCAAGTGTGTTCAATGGGCAAAGAAACAGTGTTGAAAAATAGTGAAAATAGGATGAGACATGCTATAATCTAGCCCTTCTGAGCTTCAGAACCGAGCCTATACTAAGTGTGCCATTTAACCCCGGGGGCCTGCCTGCATCTAGCTTGAGTTGCCAGACAAGCTCCCTGTATTCCAAGGTCGATTCCCAGTCCCTCCTCTAATGTTAGGGTTCACTTGTTCAAGGATCATGAAAGACAACTTGTAGTTGGGACATGTAAGTGAGTGTTTGAAAAAAGCGTTGCTTTCCTTTTTCTTTTCAATGTCGTAAGTGTGTTAGTATAGCCTTTTCCTGAATTCCTCTCTGTTTTGCCCACATAAAAGGCACCACAGGTGGTGCAGAGCCCGATATAAACAACCCCTTTGTTCCACATGAAAAGTGACAGGGGATCTGATACAGGTGTGTCTGGATGCAAGGTGGATGTGGGATTTGTTTGCAATGAGAGGACATTGCTTGCAGGCACCACATTTGAAGGTGCCCTTGTTGTTGTGAGAGTTGTGAGTAGTTGCAATGGGTTTTCTCTCGAAGATGTCTTTGAGGTTTTGCCCCTCTTCCTCACAAAATTAGGTTTGTCCGAATGATACTCCTGAAGTCGTCATTGCCAGCCAGTACAAACCAGTATTTGGATACAATAGTTTCAATTTGTTCAGAGTTGTCGGAAAAAGTGTAAATGAAATTGCCGTCCATTTCTTTGCTCTGTTGTAACATGAGTTTGGGGATCTGCACTTGCGTCGTCAAGCAGTGGGGGGTATAAGGAATCCCTTTTGGCAAAGATTTCATCTTTTAGTGAGTTGAGCAAGTTCTCAGGATAGCCTCTTTGGGTGAACATGTCATGTAGATTGTGAGTCTCTTCTAGAAAATCGGAGAGTTTACTGCACATTCTGGATGCTCTTATAAGTTGGCCCTTGACTATGCCCTTCTTTTGATGAAAAGGGTGTTGACTCTCGTAGTGTAATAGACAGTTCGAAAAAGTGGGTTTCCTGTAAACCTTGGAGTGTAGTTCCAAGGATTGGGCATCCCTATAAATGGTAGCGTCAAGATAGTGCAGATGTTCATGACTGATGTTGTGTGTGAAAGTCAGAAACTCTGTGGTACTGTTGATGTATTCCAAAAAACTCGACAGTTGGAGTTCAGTGCCTTTCCAAATGAGGCAGATGTCGTCAAGGTATCTGCAATAGAAGGTGACAAACTCTGCCCAAGTGGTGCCAAAATGTAGTCCTGTTCCCATCTGTGCAAAACCACATTGGCATAGTTGGTGGCACAGGAGGCCCCATTGCTACTCCTTTTTCCTGTTTGAAAAGTTCCCCATTAAAACAAATGTAGTTGTTGTTTAAGACTGTGCTCATCATGTCAATAATTAGATTGATGAAGTTGTTACCCAAATTCGTTTCTTTGGTGAAAAGTCACTAAACCAGTCTAGTCCTGTAGAGTGGGGAATACTGGAAAAAGGTCTTTGATGTCAATGGTGACCAGAAAGGAGGAGGGGGCAGTTGGACACAGGAAAAGTTTCAGAAATTCCCATGAATCTTTGCACACGTATGTGAGGGCATGGGTATGTTGTTTTGTGATGTGGTCAATGAACTTGGCAATAGGCTCAGTCACACCCCGCACCGAGACAATGGGTCTGAAGGTCAACGGACTGGTGCCCTTGTGGGTCTTTGGGATTCCGAAGATAACTGGTACAATTGGTTTGTTGACAAGTAGAAAATTATAGAGTTTTTCATTAATGGATCCCTGTAGCAAACTGTCATACAAAGAGGATTTAATTTTTGCAAGTGCGATGTTGTATTCATTTCGGGACGTGAGGCAGTATTGGGTGTCATCATGCAGTACATGGTGCATGCTAGCCTCATAAGCAGACTCGTACATGAGAACCACACCACCACCTTTATCAGGTTTCATGATTCTAATATGCTCTTCAAACAACTTGTTAATGTATTCAAAGTCTTCGATGTTCAGGTTGGTCGAGTGTGGTCTGGGGGGGTTGTCGTACATGTTACGCAAGTCCTGTTCAATTAATTCCTCGTATAGCTTAAGAAGTGGGTGGGTGGGGGGATTGAAGGTACTCTTCCTACACAGTCCTGTGGGTTGCCAAGTTTGTCCTTTGAAAAAATGTTTGAGGTTGAGTCCTCTGGTGAATAACTTGAGATCAACTAGTAACTGAGCCAAATTTGCTCTGTTAGTGGGGACGAAATGGAGTCCTTTGGTAAAAAGATTAAAGGCTGTGTCATTAACCACCATGTCTGTGTAATTAAAAATAGTAAAGTCATTCTTGGTATAAATAGTGCAATTGGCATGCTTGGTTATAGTGGTATTGGAGCAAGGCAGGACAGAGTGGTCTGCAGGTTCAGTACAGGGGGAGGTGTCTTTAGGGGGATTTGCCACATCTTGGGTGTGGGTGCCTAGAGTTATTTGTTGGTCCACCTCCATCCAGTCCTCTGTGGTTTTGGTCCCCAGGCCAATGTACTTCAGCAATTCTAACCAGGAGAATACTTATCGTTTTGTATGAATGACTGTAGATGGGCAGCATCTCATTCCTAGTAATATCCAAGATGTCTGTTTTCTTTGGTTCACAGCATTTAAAGCAGAATCTTGTTTTTTTATTAAAAAAAAAAAAAAAAAAGATAAATGTGTTTAGACTTTACATCCTAGGGCTTATATGGATAGTTAACAGTGGTGAAACGTGGCCTGCTTTGTGGTGTAGATGGGTAAAGCCTTGATACTGTTGCAGGTGAACAGTGTTTGATTAATGGCTCAGATGTCTGTAGTAGCTGGCCAGAGGGGTGGAAGTGATCAGTTACTAATGGCTCATGCACCCTGGGTGAGGAAGATGGCTGGGGCTTGCCACATGAGTGATATGTAATAGGGTCACGATGTATCTCATTTATGGAGTATGTGCCTAGAGACCCCATGGTGCGCTTCCTCTTCTGAGCCAAGGTCTTCTCTGAGGGCAGCAATTGCACTGCTAGGCAAGCTATTCGGGGAGGTGCTCTGCATAGGGAGTGAGTAGACTGTCCACAGGAACTTAAAGTTGGCCACTCCCTACTACCCTACTGTCACAGTCTGTTAGTGGATGGGGTTTATAGGGGTGCCTGGGCAGAAACAAATAGGTCAGAGGTCATAGTCCCTCATGAAATGAATGAGTCAATTAGGTGCCAGTAATGAAGACATTGACAGAGATACTGAGATCCTGCAAGGGGATGGGAGGATGACTGATGAAAAGTCAAGACCAAAAGAAACTGGGTGGGAGCAGCCACGCTTAAATGCATGTGCTGTGGCATATAGTCTCATTCATTGGCCAAGGACAAGAAAGGAGTCTCTGGTACTGACATGGAAGAAAGAGATGAAGGTCATGAAAGGGAAACAATGAAATAAATATTTTAAAGAAGGATAGGAAATTGGTATTAGGAGAAATTGCAAAAGAGTAGGAGGATGGGACCTGCAATGGAAAAGAGGATTGACTAGAAAGAATGGGGAAAAGGGGAAAAGTGGAATCTGTGAAGATCAAGGAAACTGAAGGATGAATTAAATGTAGGTTGTGTGCTCTATTATAGGAAGGGTTGTGACTGGGATGTTAAACCATCTGTGGAAGTTGCAGGAGTCTGGAGCCTATAAAAGAATGTCTACTTTAAGTGTAATGGAGAAGGTAGAGAGAGAAAGAGTTGGAAGAGCTTTAAGAATTTTGAGAAAGGGGCAAACATTGCCTTTTAAAAATGTCTAGGGTTGGGAAGGAAGTTGTTAAATCCATTTATAAAGATATAGTGAAATGCAAGATGAGGGAGGTATATATAGAAGAACACAACAATAAAATAACATGGACACAATCTAAAACGTTATTAAAAGAATGTTATGTTTTTATAAAAAATACTGTGAGGAGGAGCTTGAATAGTAGTGTAGTTGTGGTAGCAAGTAGAGAATATAGTATTGTAATGGAACATTTTGGTTTTCATTTTAATGCATCTTGGGAAATGTATATTTAATTATCTGATTTCAATGTCAGAAAAAAGTAAAAGCATAAAGATATTTGCATTTGCCTCATTGAAAAACTTGTGTAGTAAATCCCAACATTTCCAATTCAAAATGTCTAATTTAGTGAATGAAGAGCAGAGGAAATTTATTCAGACAGGCACATTACCTCTCTGATTTTTTAGTAGTATTGTCATTGGACTATCCATAGTCCTTTTCTGTACAGTCAAGTTGTTACTGTGCCTGACTGTTGCTTTCCCGTGTGATACTCCAGTAGACTAAGCCCTAGAAAACATTATTTGTTCTCCATGTGAACAACATCGTGAGACAACCAGCAACTGATGTGATGTAAGCACCGGCTTTAGTTTTGCGATGATTGTCTGGCACCCAGCAGGACTTGTGATTCCATGAAATCTCCAAACTCTGTATGTTTTCCATGCCAAGGACAAGTAATATCTTTTGCCTTTGTTTTCATCTTGTGTTCCATTAGAAATTTTATTTCCTTCCCCCTACTTTAAACAATTTGCCTTGCCTATTTTGAGGTTTGTTGTAATGTTTCTGGTATTTTTTTAATTTGTGTTTTTCTGTATCTTAATTATATTAAATTAAAAATAAAAAAATAAAAAATCTGTTAATACCAAGTACTGATTTCCACATTACCACAAATGTGTGGATTTTTTTTTTTTTGTTTTCCTGAATAAGCAATATTTCTTGTAAGTGACTAGTTTTATGACAATGATGATGTAGCACAATGGCAGCTTTAGCAGCAGGAGTTGTCTTTAATAAGCTGCTGAATCGTTTAATTCTGCTTTTAATTATTCAATTATTTAGCCATAGTACAACTGAATTTCAAAGTGCTGTAATCATTTTGTGTAATGTGGCCCTTAGCCTTCACTAGTTTAAAAAAAATTTAAATGACGCCATCATTACTTCTGGACTCAAACATCTTGTGTGATAACCAGGTATGTTAGTAGATAACCGATGACCTGCATTGTCAGCCGATGTTTGTTAGCAAAGGCTGAAAGAATGAGAAATTAAGGATTTTGTAAAGAAAGCTTGATATTACTATCATGGTTATGAACATTTTCTGTGTCTTTCATTTATATTTTGTTGCTTAGAATGAGTGCCAGAGTTCAGTGAAAACATTAAATTGACTAGAGAAATATAGCTTAAGAAACCTTACAATTTAGATTAAGAGCCATCTAATAACTTGCTCTATTTGGTAATGAAAACAGAGTATAAAATGCATAAATTTGTAATATATGAAAAAAGTAAGAAATCATTACAGTAAATACATAGTAGATGACCTTTTTAAGAGCAAGTCAGATTTTTCTCAAGGCAACTGTATCTGTCTTCCTATGTTACCAAATGTATGTAAAATACTAACAGCAGTGTTGTTCAAATGAATTTTGTGATTTTTCTTTGCAAGATGTACCTTCGCCTAACCTGAAACTGCTTCTCAGTTATGCAGAAAATATGCTTATGTTATTACTATGGTTGATGTACTTGTTACGTTGTTTTCATACTATGGTTGATGTACTTGTTACGTTGTTTTCATACTATGGTTGATGTACTTGTTATGTTGTTTTCAGTATTTCATTTATTTTGCATGTCCGCTCCATTTGTGCAGTTAAATCTATGAAACTGCTTCCCTGCTTGGTGTAGTCAACAACTCCACTTGTCATGAAAGGTCATTAACCACATTTACGGTTGTATATTTGCACCTAAATTTATAGACCACTGGATGATAATAGATCACTTTTGAGAGCGACTCTGTAAGAGCTCCACAGTTGTAACAGACAAACAGTGTTGTATATGTACTTGCTTTTTTGCTTCCTAAAAGTGACTTGTAAAGGTTTCTCTCCCTTCTGAAGTAATGCCTGTACCCATGATAGTCCTTACTTTTAAGGTAAAAGGGGAAAGTACAACCTGACAAGCCGAAGCTTAAAAAACTTAAAAGCATGTGATCCATTTTAACCACTAACCTTCTCACTTGGACAAGTCCAAAAAGTGAGCTGTAAATAAATCCATACTCCAGATTCTGTTAATGTACTGAAAATCACAATTTTTTTTTCGACCATGCAGTGTATTGTGTCTAATTCAGTATCTTTAATTCAACTTTCTATAGAAAGTGATTGCTGAAGAAAACGCTGTTGTTACATTTGTTTGGAAATTATATCCTGAACAGTTTGGCAGGCCTGTTGGTTGTTTTTTTTTCTTTAATTCTTTTGTTAGGAAATGTGTGCTTCAGTTTTCTAAGTACGTAATACAGTGCTATAGGTCTGCGAATGATGTTTAACTTAAAGCAGTTTGCCAGCATGTGCTGATTCAGCTTTTTGTGTCCTCTGGCTCCGTTTCCCAGCAAAGATAATCTCCAGGGTCTAGAGGGTGGACTCAAAGGAAGGGGGAAGGAAGATTCAAAGCAAATGTATAAACCACAAAGAGAAACCAGAGTATCCATATAGATTATTAGTTTAAACTGTTTATGTAAAATGCCAGAAACCCTTCATGATAAATGACCACGATTCATGTGTTGTTTTTAGGTATCATCCCAGAACTGCAGTATATTATTCAAAAAAAAAATCTTCATTTTGCAAAACCTTCTTAGGAAATTAGTTCTACAAACTATCTTACCAAACTTATAAAAACATTTTAAATATATACTGTGGTTAAACAAAGAGAAAAGAATGTGGTAAAGCACATGATTGACTTAGTGTAACCCTGCCATCATTCTCTCAAGAATACAAAACCATTCAGATACTGTAGCTAATACACAGAACAATCCTGCTTCTGTCAGTTTCTCATATGTCACTTCTAATTGGTTACTAAATTTGTATAAAATGCAAGTTGTTAAAGTCGGACTTGTGCTAAACAAGATCCACCCTTTATTACCGTGTTAGTGGGTTATGGTTGCACTCTCTTCCCCTTTTTTCTGTTTGTTAATGCATGTTTATACTCATGGAATTGGCATTTCGTCTCCTCTGTGCTTTTTGAAGCTAGTCATCATTTTCTTTGCAAAAATGTTGATTGACTCTGGTGAAAGTAATCTTAATATATTAAAGAAAACAGAAAAACATTGAAATTTATAAGACAGATGGACTTCTGAATCTCCAAATGATGTAAACATCCTACAAGAGGGTCTTATAACAAGCAAATGATTGGTGCCAAAGTCATGGCTTTAAACTCGATACAAAAAATGTATTATCCCTTTCAGTAAGAGCGATGATGTTCCTGCTAACTACTACATCGATAGCAACACCCTAAGTACGCACTCAGTGGTGAGAGACCTGGGCACAGAGATGGTAAGAAGGACAATATTGCTCATCTCCTAAGTAAGGGCATTGCCTCCAGAAAAAAGAAGTTATAACCTCCCTGTACTCTCCCCTCATCAGACCAATAACTGAGTACAACGCCCTTCTTGGTATGTACCTTTCCAAGCACCTGCAGCAATTGGAGAGACCACAAAGGTTCCTCACAAGGAAAATTCAAGGTCTACATTTACAGGTGACAAGAAGTAGGACTCAAAATTAAGTCTGTATGCTACTTCCCAATGCCTTCAGTGGGAAGTTTTTTTTTTTTTTTTTTCCTCTCTCTCTCTCATGAATGATGCAGAATTAAAATATGCCTTGCTAGTTCCTTAATTGTTTCTGTCATGTTCACTCGCCTTTTTTTCTATTTCAAACTTTGCTACTTAGTAAAGTGAACTGGTCACAGGACCCTTTTCAGCCACAGCTCGGGCTACATTGACAAAGATAATGACAAGTAATAAATGCACTTAGCAATACAAAGAAAAATACTGATATAAAGATATTGGCTGTGTGTTGCACATGCAGCCTTTGTCAATGTGTGAAAGTGAAGAAGTAAAGCATTAACCACCATTTTCTAGAATGAATACATTTAATAATGCTTAACTCTACTATGTTAAGTTTATTTTAAAGAACGAATTGTATGCACACATATTGCACACACACACACACACACACACACACACACATATATATATATATATATATATGTGTGTTTGTATTTATATGTATATCTGTATATAAAATACATGTGTGCAAAAATGTGTGTATGAGAACTAGATTATATGCCTGTGTGCATAATTCATGTCCTTTAAGGAAAAACAAATCAAAGTGGAAATTTTTTGTAACTGTGTGCCTACACATAAACATACACACACACACACACACACACACACACACACGTGTGTAAAAATGTATGTACCATGTAGAATAGATGTGGTACTATATTTTAATGCACATGTCTGACTGTGTGTGCGTGTGCATTTAAAAACAGGTATTTCTGATTCCCTTTTCTTAATGCAAGAGCAAATAGTAAACATATGGTAAAAGTAAATCCCAGCTGTATGTTATGGTTGCCATCAATGGTCACGTTTTCTTTGTGGACTACAAACTGCTCATGCGCTCTAACAACATAAGGACTGACTCAAAAGTCAGTGGGAATCTCTTACCAAGGGTCCACACGTACCAGATATGCATCCCCCTGTGGAAGGATGTCCCAAAAAAGCATGAAAGACTTTTTATGAACATTGTCAGTGCACTTAGTTGATAGGGTGCCACCTGTTTCTCTCTGCAGTTCTGCCCTGTGATTTAAGGGGGGGACTTGAAATTGGTAAATGTGTTGACACTTTACAAGACAAAAATAATTTCTGACTTTTCTCTAAATATCACAGAAATCTTTGATACTACATTTATCTTAACATATAAACTATTATAAATAACCAACATTTAAAGCTTAGCATTTCAACACTGTGTTGCTGTTTATGTAAAATTGTCAGAAGAGGTGACAACTGCCTTTAAACCCCTATCTAATTGCTTTGTTTTGCTATGAAAGGGGAGTGTTAAGATGTTCTTCATGTTTCACTGTTGCAGTCATTACATTTGGGTTATCTGCTTGCAGGTAGCCCTCAGTTGGCCTGATTAACAAAGTCTTGGGTCCTGCGTCGGTTGCTGTCCCTTTTTCCATGATGTCAGGTCATCAGGTGTATAAAACATGCAGCCGACGCCATTACATCAGTCTTTCATGCCATGCGGTGCCCGAAGCAGAAGCAGTTCGCAAGTGCCAGTCAGCCGACTCCATTCGGAGTCCGGTATGCTGCGAGATGTTTCAACTATCGAACCAGCGGATGTCTCTACCTTGGATGGGTCCGGAGCCACTGTGCAGGCACCAGCTTCTGAGGGTGTATTCAGGCCTACAGACTTGCATTTTAAACCAAAGTCTCCTTCTTTACTTAGGCCTAAATATCGATCCATGCCTAAAAAAGATGCACAGGCCATATGCTCAGGCCTCTATGCCTAAAAAACAAATGATAAGAATGGCTGAAGATCTAATAACTCTAATCAGGGTAGCCAACATTTTATTGGACTGCTTAAACAGAAAATTATGTTGATTCCTGACTGTGGGGAAAATAAAGATTTACAGGATTTAATGCATTCTGCTGAACAAGTTGGGAAACATACTTTGCAATGTGGTTTTGATTCATTAGAGGCCTCTTGCAGGGCTGCTGTTACAGGGTCTGTGCTCAGAAGGCATGCTTGGCTTAAGGAGTAGTCTTTGCCTGATCATGTTAAAGCTAAATTTTTGGATGCTCCTTTAAATCAGGACCACCTGTTTGGCAACAAGGCTGAGGAAGTTCTTAAAAAGATGGAAGATAAAGCTAAATCTATGCAAACTGTTAAAGATTTTTTCCAAGTTCAGCCTCCTAGATTTAGTAGGCACTGGCCCTCTAAGAATTGGTCCTTTCCAGCCCCTACCAGGTCTTCTCAAGCCAAACCCAGACACAGCAAAAACTCCAGGTTTCAGTCCCAGGGGACACACAGAACTAAGCAGTGGGGGGCCTCCACTTCCAAATCTGGGAATAAGACCCCCCCCCCTATGGTAAACTGTCTCAATGACTTCCTTTTAAAATTTCCAACACTTATCAACTGACTGCCCCTTTGGGGGGAAAGATTGCTCTTCATGCAAAGAATTGGGAACTCATTACCCAGGACAAATGGGTTTTAAATATAGTATCCCAGGGATAAAGATTTCACTTCCACATGTTGCCAGCACCAAGCGGGTGGTCAGACCTACCCCCAAGTACTTTCTCTCTTAAGCATGGGGGCTATTCAGCTGGTACCCAAAGCGGAAAAGGGACAAGGTTTCTACTCAAGACTTTTCCTGGTACTCAGAAAAGACAATTCATGGCATCCTATCCTGGACTTGTCTACTATAAACACCTTTTTGGAGATTCCAAAATTCAAGATGCTGACTCTTCAACAATTACTTCCTATGCTAGGCAAAGATGCCTGGTTAGCAACACTAGATTTAAAAGAAGCATACCTGCACATCCCAATCATGGAATCTTGCAGAAGGATACCTACGCTTCAAAGCAGGCTACACGCACTATCAGTTCCCTGCACTGCCCTTTGGCTTATCTACTGTGCCCAGGGTATTCACAAAGTGCCTAGCTCCAGTTATTGCATTTTGCAGGCAAAGAAATATTCAAATATACCCATACTTGGACGATTGTCTAATTCAGGCAGAAAGCCAGGACATATTTATCATCTAGCATTTGTACAAAGGGTTCTAACTTGTCTGGGGTACACCATAAACGAAAAGAAATCACACCTGGTACCCT
The DNA here is from genome assembly GCF_019279795.1 of Protopterus annectens. Classification (NCBI taxonomy): domain Eukaryota; kingdom Metazoa; phylum Chordata; order Ceratodontiformes; family Protopteridae; genus Protopterus; species Protopterus annectens. The sequence goes on along the minus strand of NC_056749.1, from coordinate 658,553,555 downwards.
GTCAATAAATTATATTCCTGGGAACAAGCTTGAATACAACTTCCCAGATGGCTTACCTCACACCAGAGAAACAAATTCATTTGACAACCTACTTCAAACAAGTGGCCACAAAAACCCTGCTTATCTGCAAGACAAATACTGCAAGCCTTGGGGTTCATGGCCTCCTGCATTCTTGTAATTCCATATGCAAGACTGCATATGAGGAAACTACAGTGGTATCTAAAAAGCCTATGGTGTCAACATTCTCAAGACCTAGAAACAATGATTCCTATCATACCTTACCTACACTTAGAGTCTCTTTGGTGGGAAGAGGCCTGCCACCAAAGCAAGGGACTACCTTTCACACCACCTTCTGCCGCCCAAACCCTAACAGATGCATCAGACTATGCATGGGCGGCTCAGCTGGCAGGGAAGTGCATTCAGGGCAAATGGAACCCAAGTCAAATGCACCTGCATATCAATCAAAAAGAAATGTTAGCTGTACAGAATGCTTTGACAGCCTTCGAGGACCACATTCTTCCAGGACAACTAATGGTAAAGATGGACAACACCACTGTTGCAGTACATAAACAAGCAGGGAGGTACACATTCTTACCCCCTCTGCAGACTAGCCATGGCATTGTGGAACACAGCCTTGAGCTACCAAGTGCACTTACAAGCTCAATTCCTGCCAGGAAAATTAAATACACTGGCAGACAGACTAAGCAGAAACCTCATGGACCCACGTGAGTGGAAACTGGAACCAAGGATTTTCAACATGTTAACAAGCAAATGGGGGGGGAGTCCAGATACAGACCTGTTTGCCTCTCCCCAGAACTACCAATTGGATACATTTTTCACAAGGACTCCCCACAAACAAGCCTGGAAAGTGGATGTTCTGTCCTTCAGTCTATGGCTTCCCCCCTCTGCTCTCCAAAGTACTACTAAAAATCAAACAGGACAAACAAAGGATGATTTTGATTGCTCCAGACTGGCCGCGCCAACACTGGTACCCCCTCCTGCGCAGTGTGTCATTGTTATTTCCATGGCACCTGCCTCAGACTCCTTCCCTGCTGTCTCAGCAGGAGAACCAGATTCTGCACCCTCAGCTTCTAACACTGAACCTTGCAGCCTGGCTAATTACTTAATCTCTCCTTTACCATCCCTCAGCAAACCTGTGATGGATATAATTTTAGAGGCAAGGAGGCCTAGTACTAGAACATTTTATACTGAAAAATGGAAAAGATTCTGTGCCTGGAACCAATCTCAAGGGATCAGCACAGCAGCGCCCAATTTACCTCAGATTTTACAATACTTAACTGAGATGCTTTACAAGGGCCTGTCTTTTTCCTCCATTAAAATCCACGCCTCAGCCATTTCAGATCATTATAACACAGAACCTCCCCTCTTCTCTCATCAACTGCTCAAGCAGTTCTTCAGAGGGGCCAAAAATCTGAGACCACCCATGAGAGCTCCAACCCCAGCCTGGGACCTTAACTTTGTCTTGGACAAACCTCCTTTCGAGCCAGCTGATACTGCAGACTTAAAATTTCTTTTTTGGAAAACAACTTTCCTTTTAGCAATCACTTCAGCTAGAAGGGTATCTGAATTACAGGCCCTTATGGCAGTGGAGCCTTTCATCATCTTTCATGCGGACAGGGTGTCCTTCAGAACCAATCCATCCTTCATGCCCAAGGTGGTATCCAGTGTGGCTCTTAATCCGTCCATTCATTTGCCAACCTTCTTTCCCAATCCACAGAATAAAGGGCAACGGATACTGCATTCCTTAGGTTTGCACAGACAACTTCTACTTGGACAGGACTAAACCTCAAAGGAAATCTGAACTGCTGGTGGCATTTGCTGCAGGGGCAGAGGGGAAGGCTATTTCAAAGCAAACCATTTCTAAATGGATAAGCCATTGCACTCATTTTTGCTGTAAGCACCATGGAAAACCTATTCCCCAGGGGATCAGACCTCACTCCACCAGGGCTGAACCTACCTCTACAGCCTTTCTCAGAGGCGTCCCTACCAGGGACATCCTAGAAGCTGCTACCTGGAGTTCTGTACTTACTTTTACCAAGCATTATCATTTGCCAATTTTCTCTAAATCCATTGATGGCTTTGCCACTGCAGTCTTGCAGGGCCTTATAGCTGGCCCTAATGCTATCTAAATTCCTCCTCCCAACCATAGCTTTGGGAATCTACCCAAATGTAATGACTGCAACAGTGGAACACAAAGAACATAGTACAGTTGTGTACACTTACCATAAATGTAGATGTTCGAGTGTATTCACTGTTGCAGTCCTGGTTAGCCTCCCTCCAGCGCCCCAACTTCTTTTGACTATACCTATACTTTCCTTTACTATGCTTAAAAGCCTTTTTGGTGTATTTGCTTTTTTGTTGGAGGTATATCTTTGTACTTTTATATTTAATTGCTTCCCATTAGGGGGGCACCTGACATCTGGGGCAAGAAAAACTGATGTAATGGCATCAGCTGCATGTTTTATACCCCTGATGACCCAACGTCATGGAAGAAGGGACAGCAACCGACACAGGAGCCAAGACTTTGTTAATCAGGCCGACTGGGGGCTACCTCCAAGCAGATAACCTAAATATAATGACTGCAACAAAATATAATGACTGCAACAGTGAATACACTCGAACATCTACATTTATGGTAAGTGTACACAACTGTACTTTATCCTCTCTGCAATTAAAACAGTAGAAAACAGTTCCACAGCTTTCTGTCATATATCTAGATCGATCTATATATCTATATCTATATATATATATATATATATATATATATATATATATATGTGTATGTATGTGTGTGTGTGTATATATATATATATATATATATATATATATATATATCTGTATGATTGTATTAGTAGCTGCGTGCTCCTGACATTAGCAGGATTACTTGCCCAGCTAAGATCGACAGCAGTAAACTACATGTTTAACTGTGTCTATGATATGTCATTCAATTGGTGACAAATTCCTCTGCAAAGTATGTGAAAAGTTAAGTTTAAAAAAAAAAAAAAGTAGGTGGGCTCTCCATTCCATTGATTGCAATGCAAGGAAATGACCATTTTAGAAAGTACAAGCCATATTTTAGGGAAGGAAAAAACTTAAGGGTTGAGTTAAAACTGTAGGAGAGGGGTAGTGTTTTCCTTTAAAATAGATAGGCATGAGGAATAAATCCTTTGTCATTGCTTCATTTTTTCAAATGTTTAAAAACTTGAGTTTCGTTTATGTTGAGGTTAACTTGTGCAGAGTAAATTTCAGAAGGGCCAAAGAAAAGAGAATGAGGCATTTAAAACTTCCAGACGCCTGGGAGCTTTTGGGGACCATGCCTTAGGGACAGATTAAAGGAAGGCATTAAACAGACATTCTTCATGTGTTTCACAGTTGTGATTATTGTATGAACAGGCTGGTAAGCAGATTATTTATTTTCTTTTGTTAGTAAAACTGAAGCACAAAGTAGTTAAAACTAGTGAGTGATCCCCAAGAGCTCACACAGGAATAAACTTAAGTTTTCTGTAAGCATTCACCACAGCAACCAAAAAGACATGTAAGCTCAGTGATTTTTTCCTCCTTCCCAAAATTAAGCAAAACTTTAAATGTTTGTCTTATCAGATTTCTAAATATTTTCCTTAACCAACTGCTATGTTGTACCCCCCCTCCACATTTGTCATTCTTCAACTAGTAGATCAGGGAAGCATGTTTAACTTCTAACTATTGCTTGTAGTTTGTATTGTGATCTAAAAGTGGGCTGAAATGAACTTGCACATTTTGTGAATTTTATCTGTTGTACCATCCTGGTCTAGTGTTAGGTGCAAATTGATTCAAAATGGTTTTACCAAGATTCTGATATTAGCATTTGTACTCATGTGGTATCCAAGAATGACATAATGGGTGCATTCGTTTGTGCAAGGTCCAAATTGAGACATGATTAAGTTGTGTGATATAGAAGGGTGACAGAAAAAGAAACTTCTTAAGGAATTTCAAAATTATTAGAAGTCAGTAAATTTGAACAAGTTGCTTTCTTTCTCACACACACACACACACACACACACACACACACACACACACACACACACACACACACACACACGCACGCACGCACACAGCAGTACCAGAGTGTGATAAATATTTTGGTATTCTGAAAAAAAGCTTGCGCTACTGGACGCAGACCTTTAATGCAGTCATAATGTGGATAGTCAAACCAGTCCCACTAAACTGCTGCATGTTGACACATACAGAATGTTACATTTGTTTTTCTCTATCTTTATTGTTTATTTTTATTAATTTTCTTTTTGTAGTTCACCTTCATTTTATATAACTGTACAACACAGTTTTCCTGGTTTTATGTTTTTGTGCATACACTTGCAACTTTGTTTTTCTATGCAGGTAGCTATGTGTACAGAAGTCCAGCTGTACACCATCTAAATAGGGCAGCTGCTTTTAACAGACAAACCCCTAATCCCATTTTTCCTTCTTGCATATGTAAACAGCCTTATATTCCTTCCCCAGGCGAGTGCATTGCTTTTACACGGTGCCAAAAGTAGAGTTTATTTTTCTGTTTCTTTTTTATTTTCTGAGCATGTATTATTGAAAGAGAAATTATCAGGAATTTAAAAAAGCTTAAAATGATAATGTATAGGTTCATAGGTAGGTACTAGGCTATCTGCTCGAGGGCATTTATTAGCCTAGCCAGAGTGTGTCAGCTTTTGCCATCCCATTGATTAATTTAAACTGATCCTCTGTAAAGCAGAGCCAATGAAGTGATCTCAGGGGTGTATTTTCTGTTACCCATCCACTCGTCAAGGTTTCTGTTGAATAGTGTTAGTGTGGGGCTCTGCCTGATGTAATTTGGAATTTTGTTCCAAAGCATGGGGAGTCTCTGTGACAGGAGTCTATCCATCCAGCGTGTTCTATTTATTGTTGTGGCGAGGTTTAGCTCACTAGAACGCGTGGCTCACAGTGACTTGGATTTCTTTAGGTGGAACATGTCCATCAATTCTGAGTTGGACATGACTTTGTAAGTCAGGCAGAGATCACCTCTGAGTAAGTGATATGCCACTGAGTACAGCCGGAGTTTTTTCAGTCAGGCTGCATAGGACATGTATTTGAGGCCAGTAATCCTCTTGGAGATGTACTTTTGTGGTCTTTCCAGCTGTTGGAAGTGTCTTGTGAGGTACATCCCAAATGGGGCATTGTACTCCATGATGGGTATAATGAGTGATGAGTAGAGGGGCACTATAACCTCTTTAATTCTAGATGCAAACCCTTCAGTAATTAGATGGGCCACAAAGAAGGATTTCCTAATTACTTTAGCAATATGATTGTCAAAGGAGAGATTACTATCTACCTGGGTCCCCAGATCTCTTATTACCCCTTCTGTATTAAGGGGGCTGCCACCTATGTGGTAATTCGTGGGTGTTTTGTTTTTCCCAAATGGGATGACTATGCATTTTTTGGCATTTAGCTTGAGGCCATGACTTTGACACCACGTGACCATCTCAGTAAGGCCCTTCTAGAGGATGTCCATGTCAGCCGGAGAGACAATTATGGCTCCCAGTTTGCAGTCATCGGCGAACTTGGTTAGCCATAGTCCTCCTGTGTTTGCCTGTACTTCTGAGAAGTATATGCCAAACAGTAGGGGTCCCAGGACCGAGCCCTGTGGGACACCACTTGTGACTGGTTTAGAGTTGGACCTGCAGCCCGCTATTATTACCGTGTGAGTTCGGTCTGTAAGCCAGTTGGCAACCCATCTCATGATGTAGGGGTTTATGTTCAGGCTGGTGATTTTTTCTGAAATACCCGAGTGGGGAATGGTGTTGAAAGCCTTGGCGAGGTCAAGGTAGGCTGTGTAAACCACCTTTCCCTCATCTATGGCCTTGGTGACTGTCTTGAAGAAGTCAACCAGGTTTAGTAGGCATGATCTGCCCTTAAAGCCGAACTGGGTCGGGTCAAGTGTTTGGAGGTTCTCAATGTCTTTGTTAAGGAGTTCCATGATGATGCGCTCCATAGCCTTGCAGACCAGGCTAGTCAGGCTTATGGGGTGATAGTTACCAGGGTCAGTTGTAGCCCCTCCTTTGTGGAGAGGAATAACCGTTGCTGTGCACCTTTCTATGGGCACGTAGCCTGTGGAGAGGCTGAGGTTGAACAGCGTGTTTAGGTGGGGGGGTTAGTTCGTTCTGTAGTTCAGAAGGCTTTGTGGTTATCTTTTGAATCCTTGGCTATTTTTCTTTCGAAGTTAGCCTTGGATGATTTCATGAGGGACCATAGTTTCTTACTGATACTGATCAGGGATGTCTTTCCTTCTTGAGATTTGCTTTTTTTCTGAACTAGTTTCCTCCTTCTGTTGTATCGCCTGTTTATTGCAGGGGTACACCAAACTGGTTTCCTTCTCTTAGAGGAGTGAGTCTTGGTTTTGCTAGGGATGGCACTATCCATGCATCCTTGTAAGTGCTCATAGAGTGCATTTGTAAAAGTTTCTGCATCTTGGGCAGTGTTATCCTTTAGCGTGGGGGCTGTGAAACTTACCACCTCTGTCTTAAGTAAGGTGAAGTTTGCTTTAGTAAAGTTTTTTACTGTGGTTTCCTTAGTTGGGGGTGGTGTTGAGGTGTGGGCATTCAGAGTGATTAGTTTGTGGTCTGATCTAACCCAGTGACGGGTTGATCTCCGGTGTGGAACACCTGTCGCCCATGTTGGTGATGACCAGGGCCTATATGTTTTCACTTCTGGTAGGGGAGTTTACCAGCTGATCCAGGGCATTTGAGTTGATGAATTCCAGGAAGCGCTGGGCCTGGGAATTTTACTCAAGTACTTTTCCCAGTGAATGGTAGGGTAATTGAAATCACCTAATACCAGGGTGTTCGGTAGGACCTTCATGTTTTCCAGTGTCTTCAGAAAGGTGGAGAGGTGGTCCTGGGTCATGGAGGGTGATCTGTAGCAGGCCACAATTTGCATTGCAGACTTGCCTGATGTTAGTTGCACATGGATGATCTCAGAGGTATCATGCTGCACCACTAACCTGGAGGTGTAGGTATCCTTGATGAATATGGATACACCCCCTCATTTTGTGTTTCGGTCCGTGTTCTGTGGCCGAAACGTGTGGTATGAGTTGCAGCCCCGTAGTGTTGGGGTGCTCTTTGGAGCCTTGAACCAGGTTTCAGCTACTGCACAGAAGTCTACATTCTCCATACTGAGGAGTGCTTCAAGCGCGTGAATTTTTAGATTTAAACTCCTGGCGTTAAGTAGCATAACCCTCAGTTTTTTGTAAATTGTGCTGTTTATGGAGGTGGGTTTGACTTTTGAGCTTTGTCTAAAAAAGGCACTATGGGGGCAGCAAGAGCCTTGGCCAGTATTCAAAAGCCTAGGGGTGACAGGTGCAAGCCGTCTCTTGCAAAGCAACGCGGCTTGTCGAGCATCTCCTCCCTGGCTGACAGACACTGGATCCCCTTTGAATGACACCAGAAGCTTAGCCAATTGTTGAAATTGATCATTTTTTCTTTATACTGAGGTATCATTCTTGATGAGGGCAGGATGCTACTCAGGGTCATACCAGTCTGGGCTACATGATCAGAGAGCTCTTCCATTTCTCTTTTCATGCAGTCCAGGGAGGTACGTCTCAGGTCATTCACACCAACATGAACAATGACAGAGTCATATTTGTACTTGTTCTGGAGTGACCTGAGTGCTTGTGTTATGTGGCGGATTCTGGCTCCCGACAGGCAGCTAACAATAACCTTCTGCTTGTCCAGCCTAGTGAGTGGGACGTCAGTGTGCCTGACTATAGAGTCATCTATTACTAGTGTGTTGGTTATGTTATTTCGCCTTAAGGGCTGTGATTGTGTGACACACTGATTTTGTGTTTTATGTGTTGTCTGGTTTGTGACGGGAAGTGCAGGTGGTTTGGGTGTCTGCTTTGGAGGTCTCTGATGCTTTTGCAGGTTTTTATTTAGAGCCTCTGAGTATGATTTTGTGTATTTATGTGTATTTTTTGCCAGTGCTGTTTTTAGTAGGTCTGTGTGTGGCTGGAGGTGTGGTGCAAGTGTTAACCTCCTCTTGACGGTCTGTTCCAGTCTTGGGTGGAGACAGCTTAGCTTCCAGTTTGGCTGTATAATTGCATCTCCCGTATATGTTAATGTTTTGTGGTATGAGGAGAGGGTTGTCTGTGTACATGAGGCAGTTGTAACATTGCCTCAGGATACCCAGATTCACCAGCTGGACTGGAGAGTGCACCTGAAGTTGCCCTTTGGTCATGCATGAATAGTAGGGTGAGCTGCTTAGTCGCTTGGTTGGTGAGGGGTGAATAAAGAGCCTTGCCCTGCTGGGCAGTCAGTGTCAGGGTATATTGGTGCTTGCTATTAGGTCTGAGCAAGTGCTGGGCTGTAAAATGCTTTTTGAGTGCTTAGGTTGAGAGTTGGACTAGTTTCAAGGGAAAAACTGAAGAGGAGACTTAGTTGAGCCGGGAATAATTTAACCGTAGCTAACCTGCACTGCCCGGTGCGCAAAACCATGCAAACACTGTTTTTATAGTAGGGAAATGAAGGAGATAGAAATTAGCCCAAAATGGCCAATAAACTAACTTCTGGGCTGGAACCACTTCTCCAGGGACAGATAGGTTGCTCGAACCTCCCCTCTCTCACAGGTGAACAGAGAAACTTCCTTCTATCCAAGTAAGGTATGGGCAACTCAGAAACTAGTGTCACAGCCCTGAATTCAGCACTAGCCTGAAAACTAGACTATACTAGCTTAGAAAGGCAGGAAACAAGGAATTATTTATATATTTTTTGTTTTTTGTTTTTTTGAAAAGATAAGGCAAAAACTGTAAAAAAAAATACACTTAAAACAGCTTTAAACGACTACAAACGATCAGAAAAGGCTATCACACTTTAGTGTGTAGCCTACAACAGTTAAATTATTCAAACAAAAAAACTTTTTAAAAGTGCAGGCAGTCAAATAAGTACAATATGTGAAACAACAAGCTTTTAAATCACAATAAACGCTGGAAAATAAGTTTAGGTGGAAAACAGTTAAGTACAGCAAGAAAGTACAGAGAACTGATACTTAATCATTCCAAAGTCTCTCTTCTAAGCTCGAAGGCTTGTGTCAATTTAAGGCTTTCTAGTGCTATCCAGTAGGTTAGTTACAGGAAAGATGGGAAACAAGCACAGATGTGGACTTTTAAACCAGAAAGTTGAAAGGGACGGACAAACTGTCCAACTGGTCAATAAACCACATTTTCTGGGCCAAGAACCTCTCCTCTCATGGTAGACAGGCTACCCAGTGGTTACCACTCCCACTGATAAGCTAGAAGGCTTTCTTCCAACACAGAAAGGCTTGCGGGGCTCAGAAGCTTACCAACAGTCCTGGATACGGCAACTCTGTATCTGGACTAGGCTAGTTAAAGGAAAGGTGGGAAACGAGCGCAAGTGCGGCTTTTAAACCAGAACGTTGAAAGAGATGGGAAAAAAAAACTGCCCAAACGGTCAAATAAACTACAATTTCTGGGCCAAAACTCAATCTTCCCATGGAGGATAGGCTACCTAGTGTTTACCACTCCCACTGATAAGCTAGAAGGCTTTCTTCCAACACAGAAAGGCTTGCGGGGCTCAGAAGCTTACCAACAGTCCTGGATACGGCAACTCTGTAACCGGATAAGGCTACTTATAGGAAAGGCGGGAAATGGGCACAAGTGCGGCTTTCAAACCAGAAAGTTGAAAGAGATGGAAAAAACTGCTCAAACAACCAATAGCTACAACTTCTGGGCCAGAGATCACTCCTCTTGAGGTAGATAGGCTACCTGATGCTTACCGCTCCCACTGATGAACTAAAAGGCTTCCCTCCAACATGGAAAGGCTTGGGGGGGGGGCTCAGAAGCTTACAAAGAGTCCTGGATACAGCAAATCTGTACCTGGACTAGACTATTTTATTTTACATTTGTTGACCGGGCTAGTCTAACTGGATATATGTCCATTTTCAGTAGAGGCCCGGGGAGTTAAGCTCCTAGCTAGGACAATGAAATTAACACAATAACGTCTAAGGATACACAAGACAAATAAATCCTATTAACAGTACCTATTACAGGTTATCACAGTAAAATTTACAGTGCAGAATACAGGCATAACAAAGGATGCAAATACAATCTAAAATTTACAGTGCAGAATACAGGCATAACAAAGGATGCTAATACAATCAAGGTATTCTAGAGATAGTAAAATAGTTTAATAAGGAAGGAGTTGCTTTTAATGAGTAGATGGGGTAGGAAGAGCAAAGTATTTAGAGAAGTAAACTAGTAACAGGAAAGGCAGGAAGCAATCGCAAACACAGACTTTTAAATCAGAAGGTTGAGAGAGATGGAAAAGCTTCCCAAGCGGCCAATAAACTATAATTTCTGGGCCAGAAACCACTCCTCCTGTGGTAGATAAAGTTACCTAGTGCTTACCACTCCCACTGATATGCTAGAAGGCTTCTCTCCAACACATAAGGGCTTGGGGGGGGGGGGGGGCTCAGAAGCTTACCAGCAGTCCTGGATACAGCAAATTTGTACCTGGACTACACTAGTTATAGGAAAGTCAGGGACCAAACGCAAAACGGGCTTTTAACCAGAAAGTAGAGCGAGATGGAAAAACTGCCCAAACGGCCAATGAACCTCAATTTCAGGGCCAAAATCTAGCCTTCCTGTGGTAGATAGGCTACCTAGTGCTTACTACTCCTACTGATAAACTAGAAGGCTTCCCTCCATCACAGAAAGGCTTGGGGGCTCAGAAGCTTACCAACAGTCCTGGATACAGCAAGTCTGTATCTGGACTTGACTAGTTACAGGAAAGGCAGGAAACAAGCTTAGAATTTTTTTTTGTTACAGAAAAGCAGCTAAAACAGCAGTAAATACAATTCAAATTGTAGTGCAGGCCAGCACACCCGAGTGTGTAGCAACACTACGGCAAATACAGTTCAATTAAATGCAATGAAATTAACAAATGACTAAAAAACAAGTGCAGAAGGCTACTAACAAGCAGTAATAAGTGCAGAGTAAGAGCGACTGAACAGATAACAGCACGCAGAAGAGCAACTAAGACAGTTACAGTAAGAGCAGCTGAATAAAATATATATGTTGCTGTGTCTTTCGGCTTTTCCCGGTTAGGGGTCACCACAGCGGAGCTCCGGTCCGCTAATGATTGGCAGTCGATTTTTACATGCCGAGTTGCCAGCCCTGATGTACAACCGTCAACAAAGGTACGCCCATTCACGCAGGTCTCTGCACAGAAGACACTCTAGCTGAGAATCGAACAGGACAACGTCTTACTGAGAGGCGACAACGCTACTGCAGCACCACCACCGCAGTCTAATATATATATATATATATATATATATATATATTTTTTTTTTAGGGAGGGAACAGAGCAGGATTAAGAGGCTACAGAGGTTGTCCTTCCCAAATGCTCTCTTTGTACACAGTAGGAGTGCCTGAAATCAGAATGTGATCTCACTGCACTCAGTTGAGTGAGGAAATGAAATGGGCCCAGAAGGAGTATCCAAATACAAATCTACAAGAGGGACGGGCAATTTCAAAGCCACCAACATTAACACCAAAACAAGAACAGGGAGGATGGGTGGGTAACTAACTGTAGAGAGACAGCCACAACTTCAGTTGAGTTAATATTCAGTGAAAAATGCAAATAAATAAATTAAATACAGTACTATATGCAAAAGAGCAGATGAGTGTACTTAAATTCACTTATACATCCAGCTGATTTCAGGTAGATGTTAGACGGCCAAAGCTCTGATTCCTAGAATAGTTGGAATTAAATATATCTGATGGTGTTTGAGTTCATTATAAGCAGTGGTGATGGAGAGAGAGATTTTATTGAAAACTGTTGCATCTCTGGAATAGATTCAAAACCTTTGCTTTGAGGTGCAATGAACTTGTAACTGATTTTCAAATTTTGTATGTGGGGGTCACTGTCCCCCAAAAGAAGAAAAATATACACTGTACATTGCTTTAGTGAGCAGCAGTACCCTTGATTGTTTGTTTCCTTCAATGAATGGCATTCTCGAGCTTGAACAAGGATTGTAGTTCTTTCTCTCGAGGTTGAACAAGGATTGTAGTTCTTCCTCTCGAGGTTGAACAAGGATTGTAGTTCTTCCTCTCGAGCTTGAACAAGGATTGTAGTTCTTCCTCTCGAGGTTGAACAAGGATTGTGGTTCTTCCTCTCGAAGTTGAACAAGGATTGTGGTTCTTCCTCTCGAGCTTGAACAAGGATTGTAGTTCTTCCTCTCGAGCTTGAACAAGGATTGTGGTTCTTCCTCTCGAGGTTGAACAAGGATTGTGGTTCTTCCTCTCGAGGTTGAACAAGGATTGTGGTTCTTCCTGTCTTTGTGATAAGTTTGACAAGTGCTTAAGTGCATTTCATTGTATTATGTTTATATTATGATGCGTCATCCTGTAAAATCAGAACAAATTGTACCCTTTGTTTCTCTTTGTGTTACTGGATACATTTATTTATTAATAATATAGTTGAATGAGTTTACATCTATTCGTTTAACATGGATCTTGATTAAAAACTGATGGCCTCAAGTCATTGCAGAATTAAACAGAACCATTTTAATTAGTCTCCTAAACTATCTCATACACTGTAGCAGATTAGGTCTCTGCCCTTTCTTTGAGTTATCCTTACTAAAAGATATGGCAGAGTTTTAATCAGAGATGGAAACAAAACTTAAGTGCATGATTTACATAAACCATTGTGAGTTTTGCAAGTAAAATCATACTTGAGTGTTTATGACTTATAGTAGAATACACATTACATGATGTGGTAACTTGCCAGACTTGGATAGTCTGAGCTCATTGGAATTAATTGTAACTGCAAATAGTCAACTGAGATCACACTACACTGGTAAGCAGAAATATATATATATATGTGCACACACACGCATACATACAGTAGATATAAAAAGTGCACACACCCCTGTTAAAATGTCAGGTTTTTGTGATGTAAAAAAAATGAGACCACAATAAATCATTTCAAAACTTTTTCCCACCTTTAATGTGACCTGTAACCTGCACAATTCAATTGAAAAACAAACAAATCTGTTAGGGGAAAAAAAATATAAAAAAAAAAGTACAATAAGCTGGTTGCATAAGTGTGCACACCCTTGAACTAATACTTTGTTGAAGCACCTTTTGATTTAATTACAGCATTCAGCCTTCTTGGGTACACACATGCCATCAAATAAAGAGACTCTGATTAACCCCAAATAAAGTTCAGCTGTCCTAGTAGGATTTTCCTGACATTTACTCATTTCCCTGCAACAGGAAAAGCCATAGTTCGCAGAGAACTGACAAAGCATCAAAGAGATCACATTGTTGAAAGGCATCAGTCAGGAGAAGGGTACAAAAAATTTCCACAGCATTGGATATACCGTGGAACACCGTGAAGACAGTCATCAAAAAGTAGAGAAAATATGGGATAACAGTGACGTTGCAAAGAACTGGACGTCCTTCCAAAATTGATGAAAAGATAAGATGAAAACTGGACAGGGAGGCTGCTAAGAGACCTACAGCAACACTGAAGAATCTCCCGTATTCTCCACATGTCTGGGCTATGGGGTAGGGTTGCAAGACCAAAGCCTTTTCTTACACAGAAAAATATCAAGGCCCAGCTAAAATCTGCAAAATGATACATTGTCTCCCAAAAGCATGTGGGAAAATGTGTTATGGTATGGAGACCAAGGTTGAACTTTTTGGCCACAATTCCAAAAGGTAATTTTGGTGCAAAAACAACACTTCGCTTCACCGAAAGAACACCATCCCCACAGTGAAGCATGGTGGTAGCACTATCATGCATTGGGGTTGCTTTTCTTCAGCTGGAACTAGGACTTTAGTCAAGGTGGAGGGAATTATAAACCGTTCCAAATACCAGTCACTTTTGGCCCAAAACCTTTAGGCGTCTGCTAGAAAACTGAAGATGAAGAGGAAATTCACCTTTCAACACAACAATGACCCCAAGTATACATCCAAATCAACAAAAGGATGGATTCACCAGAAGAAAATTAAAGTTAAAATTTGGAATGGCCTAGCCAGAGCCCAGACCTAAATCTAATAGAAAACTGTGGGTGACCTAAGAGAGCTGTGCACAAGAGATTCCCTTGCAATCTGACAGATTTGGAGCACTTTTGCAAGGAAGAGTGGGCAAATATGGCCAAGTCAAGATCTGTCATACTGATAGACTCCTACCCAAGAAGACTGAATGCTGTAATTAAATCCAAACGTGGTCAACAATGTTTAAGGGTGTTCACACTTACGCAACCAGCTTATTGTACGTTTTTTATTTTTTATGTTTCCTCTAACAGATTTGTTTGTTTTTCAATTGAATTGTACAAGTTATAGGTTACGTTAAAAGTGAGAAAAGTTTTGAAATGGTTTATTGTGGTCTAATTTTTTTATATCACAAAAACCTGGCATTTTTACAGGGGTGTGTACACTTTTTATATCTAGTGTGTGTAAATAAAACTAAATTTTCACTTCATTAAACCTTGAATTCTCAGAAGCTGTTAGTCTTTTGACCCTTTTTCCACCTTGTCAGAGTACTAGTAGTACTACAGCTAGCCATTTGCAACAGGATTTTATTTTTTTCTTACTACATATGCAGTAAAATGTGCTCATGCAGGTTTTAGTAAGAAAGTAATGTGACTGTACCTGCAGCAGTGTCCTCATTGCAAATATTTAATTTGTTGCAGAAGGCTGTGTACATTTTAGCAACAAGGAACTGTGCTATATATATATATATATATATATATATATATATATATATATATATATATATATATATAGTTCTGCTTTTCTAAATGTCTTTTACAGTTACACTTGATAAACAACCTATTTGTTTAGTACTGACGGCCTAAGGCTGTTAAACCAAAGTTCTGATCCTCCAAAGTTAATTGCTGCACCTTTGGAAAGACATTACTCAGTGGTTGGACACTTGTTTTAATGCTTTTTGAGTAGGCTGGTATTTATTGTTTTCTCAAGCTAGACAACAGTTTATGTTTAGCCCATGTTTACTTAACTAGGTGGCATGGCTGGATGACAAACATAGTATTAACAGGAACTGAGGTCAAAGGTCTCGGTTCAAGTCCTTTAAGAATGAATGTTGTTAACCTATTAGTTTGAGGAGGCTTGTAACTACATGATTTAGACAGAAGTTAAAACTCCTATCAAAGATCAAGCCGAGTTTACTTTCCTTCCTTTGTTCTAACACAGCTGTTATTCTTGACTTAATTCAGGTGCAGTGTAACTGTGTTGGATCATTATGTTGAGAAGAAAAGAAAGAGAAAGTTGTTTTTTAATGCAGCAAGCTTCTAGCAAAACTGGTAGCAACCTTTGAAACGGCAGTCCTGTTGTGCTTGACCCATTTCCCACCTGAGTCACTTTCTGTTCTTTTGTTAGCAGCTTCTAGGTAAACAGAGAAGCAATGTACTTTCTCCTCCAAAACTGTGCAGTTTAATTAGTGCAGATTTGTCACTGATATCATGATGTGTTTTATTTTTAAAATCTTTTTCTGTTTTTAGTATTATAATGAAGTATGTGATTTGATTTTGCTAACTTGTTAGAAAGCCACACAGAAATTGAAGCAGACAAGTTCAGAAGACATGCCCTACATTGTTTTTTTTTGCTTTACTAAAAAAATTCCGGAGACCTGTATTTGAAATGTAGTGATATGCTTTTAATGAAGTACCTTTGTTTTTAACATTACCAGCTGCTCACACTTTTTTCTAATCAAGGTCTAAACGATCTTTAAGCAGTAAGATTTTAATTTGGGTACTTTGAAGTGATAATTTTTGTTAACTGAATTAAATACCATTCTTCTGGAGAGAAACATGACCGTGTCTTGAGGAAATTGTCCTCATAAGTTCTAACTGAAGTCTGAATCCTTTGTAAAGTAATGTAAAAAAAAAATACTGAAACTCTACATATATGTGTAAAAGTAAATTAGAGAAAGCAAAAGACATTGATGGAGTTAAGAAAACTGAAATCACTTTTTCAATATTTTATGAATGTAATTTTGTTAACATTTTTTTTTTTTTTTTTTTTTTATTGGCAAGATGTCCCATTTAGCCATAATGGCATATTTGACTTGCCACTTCTTAAAATCATTGCATGTCTTTAATATAAATCCCTTGGTTCATGAGATGTTTACTAACACTTCAAATTCAGGTACCACCTGTTTGGAAGAACTTCATGTACCAGCTGCAGTTTGCTTCATGCAGTACATAGAACTTGTATATACTTGGAATTTGGAAAGTTGCTTCACTGACTGAGTCTTCCAATGTCCAGTAATATGTAGTACCCATTTGCTCTCTCCAGAATATTGGAGTAACTGAGCAATGGAAGTTTTTTTCCCCTAAAATGTTAATCTTAGTTGTTGTTTGTTGTGTGTGTGTTTTTTTAATTTAATAACAGTTTCTGCAAATAGTGTAGCAGTTTTATCTGCTGTCACATTTCATAACTATCATTATCTTTTTACTCAAGTCACCAGTTTAAGGTCAGTATAGTAGACTTTGATCAGGTACTCCTTCCTTCTTTGCTAAGGAGGAGAACCAGGTCCTAATGCCCTCCTAGTCTACTGCCCACCCTAATGTTTGTGCAAAGCAAATAGGGGGTAAAATTGGGTCTGCCAGCTGTGCCCCCTATCACTTCCCACCCACAGCTGCTGGCCCCTTCACCCCACCCTAGCTACACTTTTGTATAAAATGTCAGACAGCATTATAAACTAGCAAGGGAGTGGAGAAAGGAAGTTTTGCTAATAGGAATGCGTACTACTAAGGGACAGAAAGCAGACAATAGGCATCTGGACAAAAGAAGTAATTGGAGGAAACTATCACATGAACTGTGCCATTTGGAGCAAATAAGTTGGAAGCTAAATGTGACAGAGTAAGGAAAAAGCCAAGCAGTTTTGATCTGCAGCTCCGATATTACCTTCTGTGTCAGGGACTGTTTGAATATAAAGACCAGTTCTTCTAGAGTTTTTAGTACAACAGAGAACAGAAGATACAGTTAAGAAAGGGATCATTAGTGATGCACGTAAAGTTATTGCATATCTATAAGAATTGATTAGAGGAGATTAGGAAAGACTGGAAGGTAAGCCAAGAATGACAAACTGCAGGCAAACAATTGGAATCTGCGAGGCCTCTAGATGTGATGAATTTCAGGTAGTCATCCAATAGAGGCTGTCCAATTCAAAAATCCACAAGTCTCAGCTGTTCACTTCAACAGTTTATTAAAAAACACACAGCACAAAAGACTACCTGAAATTCATCATTTGGTGCAGGCCTCTAGATGTACTATGGAGTCCAGAATATTCAGGATATTTGCATAAAAATGCTAATTCTGGTACTTTTGTACTTCAAGTTGAGTTCAGAAGATTTTCCCTTGAAATAGGCAAAAGGGGGATGGCATTTATTGGAGAAAACTAACAAAGGAACCAAGGTATTCAGAACAAAAAAAACTAGAAAAGGAAATGTAACATAGTGGGGCATTCGAACTACAGGCTAATTACTTCCTTCCATACTAGGGATTTATATTGGAGTATAGGCAACTTGAAAGAGATTGGGGAATCTTAAGTGAAAGACTTGTTCTACTGGAGTTTTTCATTTCAATCTAGAAGAAAAACTACTGTTAAAAATGGATAATTAGTAAGGCATATAAAATATTGCATGCTAATTATAAGAATACAGCCAAGGAGGTTAGAAAAGATTGAAGAGAGACTGGAAAAGCAATTTTACAAGAGAACAATGGGAGGATATATGTACGAGTCCCAAGTATGCATCAAAGTGCAAAAGGTGTAGGATCACCGATTGGAAGTATTTGCATTTTTGTACCCCAGGCAAACTTCAAAGAATCTTTTCTCCAATCAACAGCAAATGTTAGAGGTGTGATGAAGGAGAGGTAAGTGGGAACCTATCTTTTGGAAGTGCAATGAGTTGTTAGATTTCAAAAATTCCCTAAAGAGTAGTCTGTCAAATATTGGGTAAGTAAATGGCTGTAACTAATCTTTGAGCTGGGATATAATCTCTGAATTGCCTAGACCTAGTAAGGCCTTAAGTTTAATTCTATTGACTGCCAAAAAAGCTATTACTAGAAAATGGAAATGAAAGTCTAACCCAACTGTATTTCAAGTATTAAACATTATAAAAGAGAGAGAATAACTGGGAAGAGAGATCTTTATAAAAGGGAAGGAGCAAATTGCATAGAAATAAATGAAAATTGTGGCAGCAGTACGTGTAAAAGGCTTAATAAGTTAGGTGAGGTTTAAGGGAATGCTTGATTTGAGCAATTTCTATAATGTTAGACTGAAGGTAGAAAGAAAGAAAAGCTGCATTCTAAGTTGCATATAATTCTAAAATCATATATGTAAATGGAAAAAAAATAGTATTGTTTATTTTCTTTTCTGTTAATGTATATTTGCCTATGCCTTAAGTAATTTAATAAAGGTGCTTAAAAAGAAAAAAAGAAAAATGAACAGATGTTAAGATGTGAAGAGAAGAAATTGGAAACACGTTTTTGGGAAGTTTAGAACTCCCCGATGCATTTGTTGGGGCAATATATATTAAACATGGAAACGTGCTGTTAAGTAGGTGTCTAAGTTTAGAGTTATTAAAGTGTAGTATGGCCTTAAGTTTAATATTACTACCAAACAAATAAAAGGCAATTACAAGAAATATGACAGTCAAGGATTAGACCTCTTAAAGATGGAAAAGCTGAATATTGTAAAGAAAATTAAAAAAATAGAGATGAGAATCATTTGAAGATGGAGAAAGTACATTTTAGAAAAGTAAATGGAGCCTTTGTTAACAATATTTACAAAGCAGTAGTTTTGTAGGTATTGAAAAGTAAATCTGTATGTTCCAATGCACAAATATAACAGAGTTATAATGGATATTGTATGTCTAATGCATGTACATAGCAGGAAAGTTCATATGTTTTTTTCTTTTTTCATTGTTGGCATGTGTGAACTTGTGTCACAAGTTAATAATGTGCTGAATAAATAAAGTTGTTAAACTTCAGTGATAAGAATAACATGATGGTGTGTTAATAGGTGAAGTACTAATTCAAATTGTTAAGCAGGACACAGCATAATTTGGCAAAATGCAACTGCTGCTGCATAAGGGGAGTACAGAAGAAAAACTGAAATAGTACATATAACAGTGCAAAAGATGTCTGTGACGTGATCCCAAGATCTATAAGAAGAGTTGTTTGTGTTCCCTAGATG
The DNA here is from genome assembly GCF_019279795.1 of Protopterus annectens. Classification (NCBI taxonomy): domain Eukaryota; kingdom Metazoa; phylum Chordata; order Ceratodontiformes; family Protopteridae; genus Protopterus; species Protopterus annectens. Next base: position 658,534,290 of record NC_056749.1, on the reverse strand, counting down.
TGTTGAACCCCCTCCAGGGGCCAGGATCTCAAACGCAGTAAGAGTAACATTACCAGCTGCTGGTCATTATACTTTGCATTCAGCTCAAACTTCACACCCCCCCCCCTTTCCCCACCTACCATATCCTAAAGCATACCTGGTACCAGCCCTCTGCCTAGAATCTATAGAGCAGGTCATCTCTGTGCTCGCCAAGGCCAATATGTGGCCTCAATGGAACCAGGTAATATCCCAGGTTGTTTACTAAATGGTCTAAAACAAGACCTAGTGGTCCCCACTTGAAAGTTCTCCAGCTGTGAGTAAACAGAATTCTTGTATTCCTGCAGAATGGAGAACAGCAACAGTAATCCCCCTACACAAAGGGAGACCGTCAACTGACCCTGGGAACTACAGACCTACAAGTCTAACCAGCCTCATCTGCAAGGCCATGGAATAAATTATCATGGACCTTAACAAAGATATAGGCAACCTCCAAAGACTGGACTAGACAGTCAAGAGGAGAAGGTGAACACTTGCACCACACCACACTTATCACATAGTCCCTCAAAACCTGCACCACCAAAACACACACCTACATTCACAGAGGCTCTCAATAAAAATCTGCTCAAGCAACAGAGACCTCCAAAGCAGAAATGCAAGCAACCTCCACCCCCCAACACAACCCAAGTGACACACAGCCCACAAACTCAGTGTGCCACTCAACCACAGCCCATAAGGCATAACAATGTACCCAACACTCCAGACATAGGTGACTCTATAGTCAGGCACACTGATGTCCCACTCACCAGGCTAAACAAGAAGGTTACTGTCAGCTGCCTGTCAGGCGGCTCTCGTACTATTGATCAAAAGTTCAAAAGTCTGAATCCACATCTATCGAACACACTTTAGCGAAAGCGCTTTTAACTGAAAAAGCGCTTTCGCTAAAGTCCCTAACATAAACAAAAAGATAAAAAACAAAAAACACATAACTAACATTTACACAGGGGGGGGGCAAGCCCTCTTGCACCCCCCCATGTGGGGGGCTGCATCCCCACACCCCCCTATTTTTAGATTCTCCCTCAGAGATCGCACTACAGTGGGGAAAAGGGAATATTCCCTTATCCCCACTGTACTCCGATCTCAGCAACAGCCATTCCCCACTAATTTCCCCTATTTTTTTTTATCATACTTTCGTGAAAGTCCTTTTTTGGTGAAATGGCCTGGTACCTACCTATGAACCCAGCTTGGCTTCATTAAGAGTAGATCATGCTCATGCTTATTAAACCTGGTAGATTTCTGTAGAAAATGTCACCAAAGCTGTGGACGAAGGTAAGACAGTGCACACTGTCTGCCTAGACCTTGCCAAGGCTTTCAACGCAATCCCCTACTCGGGCATAATTGAGAAACTTTCCCAGCTAGGGATTAACCCTTATGTTACTAGATGGGACGCCAATTGACTCACCAACAGAACACACACTGTCAAAATCGGTCACTCCACCTCCACCGGTAGACCCGTGACCAGTGGTGTGCCACAGGAGTCTGTGCTTGTGCCCCTTACTGTTTGGCATCTATTTCTCAGAAGTCCAGGCCAAAGAAGATGGCCTCTGGATCACCAAGTTCACTGACAGTTGCAAACTGAGAGTAATCATCGAGTCCCCAGGTGATGTCATCATATTACAACAAGGGCTGATTGGTGCCAAAGCCATGGTCTAAAACTTAATGCAAATAAAAATGCATTATTTTTCCCTTTGTTAAAATGGAATTCTATACAAATTCAATACAAATTCCATATAAATTACAATAGTGACAGCACTCCCTTTAGTACTGACCCAGTGGTGCAAGACTTGGAAACACAGGTTGATAGCAATCTGAACTGTAACCACCAAGTTTCCAGAGTAGTAATGAAAGCCTTCCATGTAGTGTACCTCATAAGCAAGGACATGGCATCCAGGTCAAGGGATGTTGCAACTCCACTGTACTCGACCCTCATCAGACCCCTAATAGAGTATAATGCACCCTTTTGCATGTACCTCACCAGACACCTGCAGCAGCTGGAGAGACCTCAGAGGTTTCTCACTAAGAAATTACAGGGACTCCAAACCATGACCTACTTGGAAAGCCCTGTCAATTTACTCTGTGTCTTATAGGCTGCTGAGAGGTGACTTATGCCTGGCATATAGGACCATCTCTGACTCTGCCCTAATGGAAATGCTTCTTCTTCTTTCGGCTTTTCCTGGTTAGGGGTCGCCACAGCGGATCACCTGTCCGCTCATGATTGACAGTGGAGTTTTACAGTGTCAAGTTGCCAGCCCCGGCACCCAACCTTCCACAGAAGGCACACACATGCACACACTAACACCTAGGGCCAATTTAGAATGTCCAATCCACCTACTGCATGTTTTTGGGATGTGGGAGGAAACCCACGTGACCACAGGGAGGACATGCAGACTCTGCACAGAAGGCACCCCAGCTGAGGATCGAACCGGAGAACCTCTTGCTTTGAGGCAACAATGCTAACCACTGCACCACAGTGGCCGCCCCCCTAATGGAAATACTGAACATCCACAAGTCCAATGGCACAAGAGTCAGTCGCTGTAGGGATCTCAGCCTAGCTTGTGACATTAACAGAACATGCTGTAAAGACAGATGTGTCTCCCAGAGACGGATGCTTCTCTGGAATAAACTTTCTATTCATGTAAAAGAGAGCTTCTCACTGATCCTATTCAAATGCAGTGTAGATAATTTGATGGGAGACAGCAAATTGCCCGTGAGGTGGCACCCATTTACCTCATGGATAGGCTTAGCCAGTGTTGATAACAGACGAGCTCTGTTCATAAATTCGTCCTATGCCTTTGGCTGTCTTCCTTTTTATTTAACCGTGACTAAATAATCAGGTTGCAGGAAGGGACTTCATTATAAGTCAGCACATTAGGAAATGAATTGTCCTCTGAAATATGTCTTTTATGGCTGAAATTGTTTCTTTCATTCTTTCATATTTATTGTGACACATACCTTTCACTTATGCATTCTTTGCTACATGGCCTTGATCTCTCTTTGCATTTGTTTTGCTTAGCTTTGATCCATTCTTACTGTCTAAAGTAAGTACATTGCTGATGAGCTGTATAAAGTACCATCTAGTCTAGTTGGCTTGCTTTTGCAAATCAGAAAATTAGAGTCAAAGATTTGTGGGGTTTTGCATGAATAATATGCAAGTAAGAAGTAAAGTAGCTTTAAGCAGGTGTGTGTGTGTGTGTGTGTGTGTGTGTGTGTGTGTGTGTGTGTGTGTGTGTGTGTGTGTGTGTGTGTGTGTGTGTGTGTGTGTGTGTGTTGCTTGCCAGTCTCATCTTAAATTCCATTCTGTGATGCGTTTTTATGCTAAGAGTCCACATCATATGAGTTAAACCAACATATAGGCAAGTTTCATATATCTGTTGATTTCAGCTGTTATCTGTTATCTGTTCCATTCCCTCTAGTCCTGTGTGCTTGCTGCATTGTTGTGTGCATTTTATCTACACATTTAAAATGGAATAACTCTACTGTGCAGGCAGAAGAATTAATTAGCAAATGACGATTTCATCAGTTTCACTGAACCCGAGGGTCAGAATGTCTGATCACTGTGCACTGATGATGGAAAGTTGAACAGAGCAGACATCATCATGTCTTGTGCTGGTATTGTATGTGGAAAAGCCACCGCTGTGTAAATAGTTTCAAAGGTCTAGATGAAATGATAGCCTGGTGAACTGAATACAAACTAGTGTTAGGGTGAAATGTGCTTTTTTTTTTTTTTTTTTTTTGTGAATTATAAATAGTGTGTTTATTGTGGAATAGTAAAGTCCAGTCTTAAGTTCAGTGTTACAGTCTGACTAGCTGAATGAAATATCCTTTACTCAAGAAAATCTGTTTGGTTTGTTTAACACAGAAAGTGTTTTGGCATCACTTTCATTTGAGTAGCAGGTTTCATCCCAGAGTGAAATGTGTAATAATAGTAATACCCGTTTAACAATATAGGCCCACAGGTGCAACCTAGGAGCAGTGTCTTGGTACGTGACTTGTTGAAGATCAAAGAGTAGGCAAGTGAAGGCGACAGAAATCAAATCCTGAACTACAGCTCACAGCCTTAACCTTCTGTGTCAATGGTGCTGAGAATTTGAACTCTATTTTATAATCCAACCATACTTCATCAATGATTAAAATCTGCTTTGACAGAGTTTTTCAGTCAGCTGTATATTTAGAAGCACTAAAGTTATTGTTTAGGGTGAGTGCTATAAACCTCAATTACATTATAAATTACGGATCTCTTTTAACGTCAGCAGTAATTGAAAACACTAAACAGATGGTCTCTCCCATTGCTTGGCATTTCCATTGTTAGCATTATATCTGTTTCTGTGAAGATAAAAAGATAATTATGTAAACCGTTTAATGTTTGAGGAGGTCCAGTCTGATCTTATCAGGGAAAATGACCTTCATGCTATTCCTTTAGCACCTGCTAGAGCAGAGTCAATACACCTAACTGGTGAAAACTGCATAATTGCACCTTAGCTTGGCTTTCATTCTAACTTGTAAGACTGGAGCTGTTTTGTGCAGTGAATACCTGTTGGCTTATAGACAGATAAGTGGACCATGTAGAATGGGTCTGTCCTGCTTCATGTGTCATCACTTGTCTGTCCTGCTTCATGTGTCATCACTTTTTGAAGTCATTCCTTTGTTGTAGAGAGATTTTGTTTGAAGAAGGCTTTTAATGGCACATATAGGAGAGAAGACACAACAGTAACTGCAACAACAGTGGAACAGGGCAGATCAGAAAGTTGTTTGACTTTTATTTTCCATTGAAAAATGTGGTCGGGCATAATGCTGCATATTGTTGTTAGAGGAGTACTGCTTTTGCAGTCAACTTGCTTGCTTAACGCATGTTAAACAGTCTGTGTTTCTGATATAAGATTCAAACAAAAAGATGGCAAACACCTATGTAATACAGTTGTAAGGAACTCCTCATGGAAACTGTTAGCCCAGAGCCAGTCATGGACCATGAGTTCAGAACAGTTCACTTCAACCTACCATTTCCTTAATGTAATTTATGCATTGTGAAACTCCTTTCTACAGACTGTTTAATCTCATTGAGTAAGTTCCTAAATGCTTTATCACGTACATGAGTCCCCTCAAGTTATGCTATGATCCTAGTTATTCTGACTAGGGATAATATGTAATTATCAGTTATGGGATGGGTAAGGCAAATGTAACACCAAATGGGTAGGTTAATTCAAGCACCAAAAAGGAAATTGGCAAGGCTTGAAATGGCCCACAAGAGTAGTTAGCCAAGTACGTATCCAATAGGAGACTACACCTGTTATGCCCTCAAAGGAACTTTGATAATGAATTTAAAATAATTGGGCTCATACCTCTCAACCACTTAGTGCAAGAAATCTAGACAGTCAAAAATAAAGGAAGACAAAGGCCCAAAAATATGGACACTTTTTAAATATTGCTCTTATAAACTTGGAACATTGATAAGATAAAAGCTTTCGCATTAACATGCATTTTCTGAAGGGTATGAAGGCTGAAACTCAGACATCTGTCATTATTTAGTATCTTTAATTTTCAATGATGTCTCAGAAAACCACAAATTTTATGAGGAAAAGATCAAAAATATGAGGCAAAAATCTTTACAATTGAAAAGTTTGATTGGACTGATTTATTATTTTGTATTCCAAGCTACTAGAAAAAGGCAGAGTATATAAAACAACCCTGGAGTAAGGGGAAAATAAACTTTCCTGCACCACATTTGTAGCACTCCATTGCAGTAAAAGTTAGTTACAAAGTAAACTGACAAGTCCTTTTAAGATGTGAAACCGAGGTCTCGTGCCTGAGTTGGTGGCAGCTCGGGTAGAACTAAAAGATGCCACAGCCCTTACAAAAAGTAGAGAGTTAAGGGGAAGTCTCCTAGTGCCTTGGCTAAATTCATTTCCACTAGTTGGTACGAATACCAGCCTTATGCTTCCCTGAAAAAGAGGATGCAAACCTAGTGGGACTAATCCAGTCAATAAAGAGTAAGGATATAAATAAATAGCACACCACCTATTTTTTAATAAAACTAAATACTAAATATCAGCTTAACCAGAAAACTACAAAGCCAAGAAAACAGCATCCATGGGACCTGACAATATCCCAGGCTGCATTCTACATGAACTACAGAATGAACTGGACCCTACCGAAGTACCATGTTCAATCCTAGCCTCACCTCAGGCTTTGTACCCACTGAATGGCGCACCGCGACGGTTATCCCACTCCACAAAGGGGGAGCCACGACGGACCCCGGGAACTACCGCCCCATTAGCCTGATGAGCCTGGTCTGCAAGGCCTTGGAACGTATCATCGTGGAACTCATAAACAAAGACAGTGGCAATCTCCAAACTCTGGACTCTACCCAGTTTGGATTTGTAAAAGGCAGATCAAGTCTCCTAAACCTGATTGACTTCTTTGAAGCAGTCACCAAAGCCGTAGATGAGGGTAAAATGATTCACACAGCTTATCCAGATCTCACCAAGGCTTTCGACACCATCCCCCACTCTGGAATTATAGATAATCTCACTAAACTAGGTATAAATCCCTATGTCACAAGATGGGTTGCCAACTGGCTCACGGACAGAACCCACACTGTGAAAGTAGCGGATTCCAAATTCGACATCAGACCAGTGACAAGTGGAGTACTACAGGGTTCAGTCCTGGGTCCTCTCCTGTTTGGTATCTACTTCTCTGAAGTACAGGCCAACACAGAAGGTCTTTGGCTAACAAAGTTTGCAGATGACTGCAAACTAGGAGCCATAATTGAAACTCCTAACGATGTGGACAAACTACAAAAGGGCCTCACTGAGACAGATACCTGGTGTCAAAGCCATGGCCTGAAGCTCAATGCCAAAAAGTGTATTGTCATCCCCTTTGGTAAAAACGCTGTACCCATGAACTACCACATAGCTGGTAGTCTACTTAATGCTGAAAATGTGATGAGACCTTGGGATACAGGTGGACAGTAGTCTCTAGTTTGATAATCACATCGCCACAGTGGTCAGGAAATCCTATGTGGCTCATCTCATCACAAAAGGATTCTCATCCAGAAAAAAGAGGTCATTATTCCCCTCTACTTATCACTCATTAGACCCATTATAGAGTACAACGCTCCTTTTGGTATGTACCTCACAAGACATCTACAACAACTGGAAAGACCACATAAATACCTCACAAAGAGGATTACTGGCCTCAAACAGATGCCCTATGCAGACAGTCTCAAAAAACTACAGCTTTACTCCATCGCATATCGCCTACTCGGGGGCAATCTCTGCCTAACATACAAAGCTATGTCAAACCCAGAGCTGTTGGACATGCTCCACTTAAAGAAATCCCAATCCCTCTGAGCTACACGCTCTAGAGACCCAAACCTTGTCACCACAATAAACAGTCATGCTGGAGGGATAGATTCCTGTCCCAGAGACTTCCAATACTCTTGAACAGACTACCTATCTATGTCAGAGCTTCTCATTAGCACTCTTCAAGAAAAATCTTGATTGGATGAGAAATGGGAAATTCACCCCGGGGATCACTTCTGTGGCTCTGCTCGACAGGGGCACAGGAAAATAATTTTCTTGGGTGGTGAAAGCCAGGGTACATTTTTTGGCTAGGCTTGTATGGGCCCTAGGGCCGATAGCCTAGTACCTACCTATGAACTTATGTGCTGATTATAGAGCTATTCAATGAAAATGGCTTTCTGTGTTGTATGTGAAATAGTAAATGTTTCAGAGAAAGTGACTTCAATAAAATAGTATTTTTGTAAATCCTAAATGTGATGAATCTGTCCCGGGAAAAAGCAGGAAATTTAACATTTTTTTTTTGCCTAGTAGACATTGTGGTGATGGACTTTGGGGATAACAGTGTAACATGAATTGTAGCCAAGATGAGAAAAATGAATAGAATTAGGAAGAGCAGACACAGTAGTAGGGATATATGCTGTGCACTTCTTATATGGTCATGATACCAGTGTCTGTCTGAGCTGTAGGAAGGATGGGGCAGATAGACCAGCTGCCCTGGCTGCCAACTTGTAGAAGTTGTAGAACAATTTGACAGATTATAAACTGACAAATATTCTTTTCTTTAAAAAGCAGCAATTGTTTAAAACGGTATAATAGTTTGTAAGTTGTCCTTAACCGACTGAGATTTCATATATACAGTGGAAGGGGGGCACATTAACGGACTGAGATTTCATATATACAGTGGAAAGGGGGCACATCGGAGTTTTGCCTGAGATGTTAGATGTCTTTCCTACAGATATGATGTCTCTGCTTCCTTTATTAAGCAGATGAAGGTCAAAACAGCAGCACTGTTACCTGAAATATACGGCACAACTCTATTGAAAACTTGAAAACTTGAGTCGAGGTGAAAGACAGTGGTCATCCTTTATTCATATTGTTTATAGACTGATTTTGTTATTATGTTCAGGACTGGACTTTCGGATGGGGGCATCAGATGGGTTATGCCTTACATTATGAGTAGATGTGGTAGCTGTAATACTGCAGTTGTAACCAGTAATCATACTGTTTCTGTCTATTGAGCAGTGCTGTTATACCATAGATCTCAATAGTCCCGGATTTTTATGTCCATTTTCTGCCTTGTTCTTCATAAAATATTTGATTTTTCCTAATAAATCACTGAGGATTACAGTCACTTTCAAGTCAAACTTTAAATGGGTAAGAAGCCCAATTCACTGGCTTGGAGCCAGGCATGGAATGTGAAAGCCCAGTGGGCCACATTTGGTAGACAGAACTGGCACTGCAGGATGAACTGAATGCCGGGTTAAGGCTCCTAATGCCGATGCTCACAGACCCCAGAAAAAAAAGGTGTTGGTTGATTTAACAGCAGGATGGTGGCCATGGAAGTCAGAATCCACTATGTAGTGTGTAACAACTCACCTTCTGAATCAACCAGCCCTGAAAATGGATGGCACTGTGAGTCTGCCCATACCCAGCCATTGCTTGCTCTGGGACCAGAGGGGGCTACACTGTGATGAGTAGGAGGGCCATCGTGGTGCTACTGAAGCCCAGAGCGAGGGCACAGGTGGAACCAACTTGGGTGCAGATCTTCAAATGAGAGCTTTGAAGGCCGAAGTGGAGAAGGGTTCCATGTGAAAAGCAGTTGAACATGGGTCAGTTGGTCTTGAGAGATGGACAAGAGCCATTCCAAAGGGAAGGGTGATGGCCTCTGATGCCCTCAGCTGATCAAAAGTGAGTAGGCTTCAGATCCCTGAATCCGGAGTGGCTGAGACGAGTGGCTCGCAGCATCCAGTGTGGTGATGCAAACAATCCTTTAGAAGCCGGCGGGCCCTGGGAGAGTTCTCTTTTCTTTGTAAAGGATGGAAAGCATCGCAGTTCTGATGGAATCAGGTGAGCTCTCACTGTCCCCTGAAAATCCAGGTGAGAGAGTGTACGTCTCGTGCCAGGCTGTACCCATATCAGCAGAATGTCTCCAAGGTGAACAGCCTCTGGCATGTTAGAACAATGTAGGTAAGGGAAGTCGGCAAGCCAGATCCGTAACTTCAGGATAAGGATTAGCTCTAAGGGCTGGGTTGGTTGGACCCGGGTGTGAAGTGGGGCTGGGTGCATGCTGAGGCTGGATGAGAGGTTGCCCACTTGCTGCGCTTCCCTCTCCCAGGGGACAGGGGAGATGGCAGAGGCAGTTCTGGACACATGCCTGGCACTTCCTGTGGATCACCCCGGCTATGGCGGGCGCTAGTCCCAGCCTGTGTCTCGCATTGTTTGGCAGCTAGCAGCTGATGTAGAACTGGTGTGGACTGGGGGAATGTGACTGTTTAATTAAAACAAAGCATTGTGAAGGCCCGAGACAGGTGTTGACGCGATGTGATTTCTGCCAGTGCTCTGAATGTCAAAATGAAGAAATTCAATGAACTGCAGGTAAACGGTGGTAGTAACTATGACTCTCTTAAGGTAGCCAAATACCTCATCATCTAGTTAGTGATGCACATGAATGGATGAATAAGATTCCCACTGTCCTTACCTACTACATAGCAAAACCACAGCCAAGGGAACTGGCTTAGCAGCAGTGAGGAAAGAAGACCCTGTTGAGCTAGATTCTAGTCTGGCACTTTGAAAAGACATGAAAGGTGTAGAATAAGTGGGAGTCCTCAGTCACCGGTGAAGTACCACTACTCATCATTTTTTTTCACTTACCCAGTAGGGCGCTGGGGCTGAGCCCCACCAGGGCTCTCACTTCTGGCTCCAAACGCCCAAGCATCTGGGTGTGACCCACTCCCGGGATAGTGTCAGGTGGGGAGTTTGACTGGGGCAGTACAGCTGTCAAAGAGTAATGCAGGTGTCCTAAGGAGAGCTCAGGGAGGACAGAAACCTCCCGTGGAGCAGAAGGGCAAAAGCTCACTTGATCTTGATTTTCAGGCAGGGATTTTATACAGTAGTCCATTATTCCTTATGCTTTGGTTTTGTCCCTGATTCTTGAGCAAAGAAGTTGAGCTCTGCGTGTCTCTACTAGCGTTTATAAAGTCAAGGTAATCTCATTTCCAAAAGAATACTTGCTTGCACAAAAATACTGTTGGGTTTCAAAACATGAATAATCCGTGTAATTTTCTCATAACCTGTTTCCATCCCTGATGTCCCTTTCATCAGGAGCTTTAACTCACTGTACTCCCCTTTAATTTGTATAATGTTACTGTATTTTTGTGGTAACAGTGGTGTATTTGTCCATGGCTTATGAAATACAATGGAAATGTGAGAATTGAATAGTCTGTCTTTCTTTCTTCCTAGTTCAGTGTTAAACAAGCTTTCTATGTACAACAGAGTTAAGTCTCCTTTTAAGTTTTCTTATAACGGCCAAGTGTCTCAGAATAAAGATTGGGAAAAGTGAATTCACAACATGGCTGTGAAATGTGATGCTAGAATACTGATGAGCAGTGTGCCATTGCCAGCTCATTGCATCATATTAATGAGTTATCAAATGACTTTGTGATATCAGCACTTCAGCCTTGTGGAGAGCTATTGCAAGACTGTACCAGTGTGCCTTATTGGCCAGTCAGCAGTGTCTATTCACAGCAGTGAAGATGTGCGTATGTTCATACTAGCCAATGACTTAAGTCATATGTGTCCTTCACTCTTACATTGCTGCTGAGCTCAGGGCAGTGGCAGTTAAGAACATCTTTCTAACAGTTAGCAGGCCTATGTTTGCTGTAGCTGTGATGAATTGTCTGGTGTAGCTGTTCAATGGATCCACACAAAAGATACTCATTCAGGTGTCTAAAATAATTGTGTCTGTTATGAAAACATAAATGTTTTACATTTATTTGTCTATCACTACAGATTCTTCCACATAGTGTCTTTGTTAACCTGCACAATGCCACCTGAGTTTAGGAGGTGTGCATGCCTCCACACCCAAATGAACTTGCTGACTCACTCATACCTGCCTACTACCAGTTTACTACTGGCATGCTTTTGGGATATGTAGAAAAATGGAGGAGTCTACTGTGTCACCTAAGCAGAAACAGGGAGCAAAGTACTATGAGGCAGAAATATTAATAATTGGACTTTTGCACTGCTCATACATTCCCCTGGTGTCCAGAAGAAAAGGTTCTAAATCTACTCGCATGATTTACCACCCACTGTTCTGCACTCTCCTCACTCACAAGATTGATAAGCCTTATTTGTTTGGATTGTCTTCTGTACAAACAGAATAATCTGTTGTTCTGAAGTCTTGTACATGTCTTTGTTTTCATCGTATTTATTATGTCTTTAACATGCCAATCAATGAGTTGTTTTCTAAAGGTATGTGATTACTTTGGTCTGTGTATTTGCTCAGTTTTCTCTGTCCTAAATGTATTTCCTTGTCCTGGGTAGTTGAGGACTATTATGTAAGTATGGCCTTCTGTCAGTTTTAGCTGCATTCTTTTAGTTCATGAGCAGAAGGATGCCTGCCATGGGATAGGGGTGTATTCATATTACCCAGGGTCTGCATAAAGTCTTGCATTCGAAAACCTACAACTCTGCTTCACAGCTGCATGTAAACATTTAATGTTACAAGGCATACAAGACTTCCATGGACGCCACTCTCCTGAATCTTACAAATAGCATTAGAATTGATAGACTTAAAGCCCTACATTTTCTTGCAAAACTAATTAAATAGTACATGTTGGGAATATTTATATGTATGTCAGAGAATTCCCATCCTCTGGAATAGGTCCCCATCCATGTGAAATAAAGTCCTTCTATAACCCTATTTTAGCGTAACTTGGACCACTGGATGGGAAGTAAAAGCTGATGGACTGAAGCATGTCATAACCAGCAAGTACCCCTTGTATAAATGTCCAAGACACACAACTTGTGAGACATGTTTGGGTTGCACTACTAGATTTATAAAGGCCCTAGTGGTAATTATCCTAGTATATACCTATGAACCACTAATGATCCTTCACTGCTGGGTAAATTTAAGAAGTGAAAAAATAGCTACAGACAAATCTGCTATACTAGCAGAGAGTAACTGCACGTCATACCATATCTATTTCACTGGTTGACCTAGGGATGTTAGTAAATGTGTTGCAAGCTCCTACAATATTGTAAGCTCAGTCGGTGTACCAGTTAAAAGTATTGTTCTTGCATTTGGTAACTAGGTGAGGCACTAGTATCAGTGGTCCTTTTTGGGGCCTTGTCGGGAACTATGCACTCAAGGCAGTGAAAATTACGTGACAGTGTCGGGTTACAGAGACCAACAATGCCAGAATTCATAGATCATTAGTGGTATTCATAAATGAAATTATAGTAAACAAGCATGAAAGTAAATACAAAATGGAATTCACATTTGCAAAAATGAATTGGTGTTAAACAACTAGGGCAAGGAATTAAGTTTTTTTTTGTATTGCTAATTTTCAGCATTTACATTAAAGCGAGGTTTATACCGTTTCTACTGAGTACCACGTTGGTCTGTCTGGTGTATACAAGGGAAACAAAAATGAAGATCGTGTAGTAGAAAAGTTAAGTGTAACTAGACTGTGGATGAGAATGAAATACGATCATTTAGGTGGTGATAGTTGGCTGTTGTCATTGGGGCCCAGATGTTTTCCGTCGATCCACTTATTTTGTTCACAGCAGAGTTATGAAGCTTCTTGATTACATACAGTGCAGTCCAATGTAGGGCTCTGTGGCTTGAACCTCCCCTTTCAAAAAACTGAGGACGCCCTGACCCCATATGCAGAAATGGGGGGAAAAGGGGTTGCAGATAAATGGATGGATGTGCCACTATTATTGTGATGTCTAAGTTGTTCTCCAAATTTCTAGCTACACTAATGCATTGTTATGGTGTTTTAGCATTCTGATTCTTTTTGTGACTTTTTATTTTTTATTTATTTATTTATTTATTTATTTATTTTTGTTGTTTGCTTGCAGCCTGGGTTATGGCATAAAATGGTCACATGACCAGCCCACATACCACACTAACAAATATTTAAGTGAATGAAATTAATGAGTAAGTAATGTGTTTTAGAAACAAGTCTAGCACTATCTTTCCATAGGTAGTAGTGGTACAGGTTAAATTTGTGGCCATGCAATTAACCATATTACTAAATAAAGCTGTCTCCATCCCCTTCCTTGTGGCTTTAAGAGTGGACAAATCACCACGTCATTATGATAGTTGGCAATGGAAGTAATGTGGATTGATGATGGATAAGGTAAACCAACTGTTGTCATGTTTATTGGCTAGTGTAAGGCATTTGACAATGCTGACCTCTGACCTTCACTTAATAGAGTTAAGTCACCTAAGGCTATTTGCCTCTGTCTTGTCTTGCATTGTTCATTATGTCTCTGACAGGAAGCAGTACTTAATGTTTTGCAAAGCACTTTCTCATGCCCTTCAGCTGCCAGATGTGTCCCACAAGGATCTGATTTTGGATCTCTGCAGTTTATTTTGTTGACAACAAAAATGTTCTTTTGATCAGCTGAAGCTAGCAGACCCTTGGTGAGTATCACTGTCAGGTCAGTGCAGAATGTTGTATATCAGCAGTAGGTCAGAGCATACCTGTCACCAAGTCCTTAGAGACGATAATTCCAGTTTGAATTTGTGGTTTTCCTGCAGACACTTATTCAGTAGAAATTCTTTTCAGATGCTTAGATTGCATAGTGATGGAATAAAATGTTGAAGTGGCAGAGTTGTTCAGTTTTATATGTCGTGTAATTTAGCTGGGGAATTGTACTTCGGGTGAAAGAATACACTTTTTGCAGTTGTAGGTCTGATGCAGGCTATTTTTATTACATCTGCAATATATTTTATTTTCACTAAATTTGAATCATTTGCTCCTGCATAAATTTTGATATCAGGAAGTTCTGTGAATGTACACATGCGCGCACATGCACACACACACGTTAACAAAGAATTTTTTTTTTTTTTAAGATGTACATTTTCTAGATCACTCCTTCCCAAAACTAGAGATGCTTTTGGAAGAGGATGTCATTGAGAAATTAAGGAAGATATGAGATATTTAGTTGTATTATTTTAAGCAGATAATTCAGCTCGTTTTAATACAAATTTTCAATATATCATTGATGGGATCCAATTTAGGAACATTTGCACTGATTCTCTGCAGTTACATTGTGAACAACAGCCTTGCAGTTGCACAAAGTCATTGTGTGGCAACATACAGATTACTTACGTGCTTTATGGAATGAGGTATTCAAAATGTACATGATTACCAATGTTGTGAGTCATAGTTCTAATAATAACCAAGTAATACACAATTGTTAACCAAGAAGGCCTACTGGTCATGGCAGGGGAGTGAAGTGACTTGCTCAAGGTCTCACAGTAAGCAAATGAAGACTGAGGGAGTCTAACCCTGTGCCACAATAACTGCAGGCTATTGGCCTTAACCCTCAACTGAGAATGTACTGCTTTTGTGAATGCTGTCTTCTTAGTCCTACTGTTTTCAGTATTGTTTAAAATTCAAAATACAGCAGTCATGGTGGCTATTTACGTACTACCACCGTGTGTAAATTGATTTGAGTATTTTACAAATTTTAAGACCTTAAGGACATAGAATTGAAACAGCTTAGTAGTTTCTTTCCACCGTCCCTTGCCTAATGGGCAGTTACTTTAATGCTCATTACTCAGTCACCGTATAACATGTGTGTCAAGCAGCCCTACAGTCATTGATTAAAATGTCGGAAGGATTTTACTGCCTTTCCAGTAACCATTGCCAAGATTCTATTAAAAAAATCCCATGATTCCTTTTTAGGACAGAAGGTTGAGTGCCTTTCTTTAATGTTGCAGCTGCAGCAGTGTAAATAACGGCCTTTTTGTGATCATCTCCTAAGCTTAAATCTTGGGATAATTGTCAATTTCTAAGTGTGCAATCAAAACTTGTGCAAAACAACTTTAACAGGATATTCAAATGTCCAGCACCTTTAAGTGTACTGATAGGTGTGTGAGTCGTCAATATTTTTATCATAGACTAACTAGCATGTAGTTTATACCAATCTGATGTGAACATCCAGTATTTGAATTGTTGTAAGAAGTTTATGAGCACTGCTAATGACACCAAAATACTTTGTGTTCATAAATGGTACCGTAATTAAAGTTTTATACAGTGAAGTTTACAAATCTTCTTCACCGTTCTCAGTACTTTATCCATATCAGCCTGCAAGCAATATCAAGACAGTGTTTCTTTGTTTATTTTTTTATTAAGCATTTTTGCCTGTACCTTTAATGAAATTGTTCACAGCAAAGTTTTTATAGCAGCTTTGGAATCTGAAAATCTCAGAACATTGACTGTGATGTAATCAGCCTGTCATTTATTTTTATCACTTCAAATGCCATTGTTAACAGACAAAAACATTTTTTTATATATCAAAAGTATAAAAAGGTACTTTATAGCATAATATATACAGCCAGTCAAGAGCTCACGCCTGTACCAGACAAGTAGAAAGATGTTTCTTTGGAGTATTTTATTTTGTGAACCATTTCAAGGTAATTCAACTTCACTTAAAGCTTGTTTTAAAAAATACAAAAGAAATGATTAAAATAAAAATCTAAATAAAAAATGTAATATATGAGTGTTGGTAGACTGCCTATGTAACTTGAGAATGCACATTGCATTTCATTTGGGTTTACTTGCAGGTGAATATTGAATGTATTGTGTCCTAGTAGTAGACAGTGCTTTGGAAGCTAAGGTCAGAGCCATCTGCACAGTTTCAGTTCATTTCTTGTACAGGGTCTCAGCACTGTAGATGGCCCTTAAACCAGCTCTGTGCTTGTCCACTGTTGTTGTTTTTCTTTCGGCTTTTCTCAGTTAGGGGTCGCCATAGCGGAACTCTGGTACGCTAATGATTGGCAGTAGATTTTTTACGGTGTCAAGGTGCCAGTTCGACACCCAACCTTCAACGAGGGCACGTCCATTTATGCATGTCTTTCGAACGCCACTCGACCATGGGGAGGGTTATGCAGACTCCACACAGAAGGCGCTCCAGCCGAGAATCGAACGGGAGAACCTCTTGATGTGAGGCAACAATGCTACCGCTGCACCACCACGGCTTCTACTGAAAGTGGTTATTTGCCTACTGATGGGAGCATGCGATTGTCTTTCCAACTTGATAACTGCTTCAGTGATAACTGTCTTAGCATGTAGCTGTTGATTTAGAAGAGTTGCATTTTTGATGCAAGTGTAAATGTGTGGCCTAGTTAATCTAATACCAGAGTGAAAGAATTGCCATTTTACTGAAACTAACATCATCTTTGATGGTTTCTGCTAATCTTGTTTTCTGGGCCACTGCAGTAGGAAGTCATCAAGTAAAAGTTTGCTTTAAGGTGTGATACCGGACAGATATCTGACATCTAATCAATTCTCCACTTGCTTCAGCTTGTATTTTTCTAGAACAATCTTTCCCCTCTACGATATGATGATAAATGTAATTGATTTTAAGTCTTTGTAGGGCCAGACTCCATTTCCTGTTGTGTGTTGAATAAATCTCCCTTCTGCCACTGGAGCCAGTCTCTCCCTAGCAGAATCTTTCTGGCTGATTATCTTTTTTCTTTTGACCGAGTAAACAAACATTGCTTTCCAGCTCCAGGTTTTTTCTACATCCCATGATATTGCAGTACTAGGCATCTGGCATGGGTTAATGTTACTTCAGTTTGTTTGTTTAAAGAGGGGAAGAACACACATGCATTACACTTGTTTGGTTACAATACTTTCTTTTCCGTAGGCTTTACTGTTTCTGTCTTAGTCTTCTGTGGATGTATTGTTGATTGCATTATCTATATACATTTCTGCATTTCTTTACACTTGACATCCACTATAGCTTGAAACTGTTTTCTATATGTACTGTGATTACTTAATCTGTATGTACAGTGTTCACTTAACAAAGAAAAAAAAATCTAATCCTGGCCCTGGTAGTGATGTGAGCACTGTAGTTTGAATGGCTATGGCCATGTCTTCCTACAACTGCCAACTAACATCATGATGAACCTCATCCCTCCAGCTAAGGTGCTATCATCAGAGCAGTGATGCAAGTAGGGCAGGAAACTCCTCACCTCCTACTCCACCCAAACATAAATCACACATACCTGCATATGCAGAGGTCCTCACCAGAAACTTAGGTAAAGACCAGAAACCTCCCAAACACAAGCACCTTACACACAGTACTTCCTCTACAGAACACAGTACATACAATAGCACACATGCCAGTGTCTCACCTGTCAAGCTCTTAAGAAAAAACCCAAAACCACACATTAGTCATAGGTGTTTCCATCATGAGACACACACATGTCACACTCACCAGGCTGGAAAAGGTCCTGGTCAGCTTTCTGTCAGATGCCAGGATCTGTTGTATCACACATGCACTCAAAGCTCTCAAGAACAGGACAACAACAAGACTACATAGTCGATGTTGATATAAACAACTAGAGAATACCACTCTGGACTATAGAGACGTGCGGCTGAGCTCTCGGATTGTGTGTCTCAGGCAGGTGTATCCCTAGCCTTAAGCAGCATTTTATCTTCACCTAGGACGATGCCTCACTACAAACAGAAAATGATTTACTTCAATAATTGGCTTTGTTTCTGGTGTCATTCTAAGTGGATCCAGTATCTGTCAGCCTGGGATGACACGATCAACAGACCTCAGTGCCTTGCCAGAGATCACCTTTGTCTGTCACCCCTGGCATTTTGGCTACTGACTAAGGCTCTTGCCACACCCATAGTGCCTTTTTTAGGCAGTGTCTCAAAGACAAAATTCCCAACATAAAAACTCCATCTAAAAATAACCCAAGGTTATGCTGCTAAAAACTAGGAGCCTTAATATGAAACTGTAGTCTCTGGAAAGCAGTCCTCATCTTGGAAGACGCAGACATTAGAGCAGTCACAGAAAACTGATTCAGTGCTGTGGAGAGCAACCCAGCAATTCTGGGTTACAACTCCTTCCACATGTTCAGACCACAAACTTTTTAAAAAAAAATTGTTTTTTTTAAAAACCCTTTTAAAAAAGGGAAAAAAGGTTAAGTGTTTGGTTTTTAAAATTCCCCT